>NC_056627.2:241533818-241833818 GCF_002870075.4 Lactuca sativa
AAGAGTTTCTAGTTGGAGGTTTCATACCAAAATTTAGGAATCAGCCACAATTTCATCTGTGTTTTGCTCTGGAGTTAGAAATTTTGGACATATGGAGTCTGTAAGTGTATCAGAACCTCATCCAGACTCACAACGTAAGTAATTTTTGATAATCTTCTTGGTTTTCATTTATGGTGATTCAGGACAGTAGTGATTGATAAAATGTTGTTGGTGTGTTTTTACTCTGGAACTGACATTATTTATTCAAATTTTGCACCTTTTGTTCTTAATGATATTAGTAGTTTTAGTGCTTCAAGTGTTGTTACTGTTTATGGTGGTAACTTTAGAGTAGTGACAAAAACTAGGTAACAAAATAATTATGTTAGTAGAAATGATTCAGGTGTTACCAGTACTTTTTTGTCAAATGAATCCTAATAAATATGCTTCTGTTTAAGTCTTCGTATTATTGTTAATTATTTTTGATAATTTTTATTCTATCTCAATCAACAGGAAACAGAGCGAACACACTACAGTCATTAACAACAAAGACATTTCCATCAATAATGATATGGAATCCAATATATCAAAATCAAGTATAAAGCAATGATCATAAATCATTATTTAATGTTTTATTATATTTATTTTTATGTGTTAATAATATGTATATGAGGATGGTTTTTTAGAACAAAGCAGGACAAAGTTTACATTAGATTTTTATTCTCGAAAGCCTCCAAATGATGATGATGATTTTGTAAACCCGCAACCTGTTACAATTCCGATACAAAAGATCGTGAAAAAGCAAACTAGAATGGCAAATCCAGGAAAAGTGGAAGATTCCTTAAGATATTTGAACACCAGGTTCCCTCCGGAACACATTACCAAAACCATGGCATTGCTGAACAATGATCAAAGAAAGTGTGTAGAGTCTATTGGATTTGGATCCGCTTTAAATATACAATTAGAAAAACTGCCGCGTAGGATATGCTATTGGGTTGTCGACAACTACGACCCAAATACCAATTCGATTCGTGTAAAGGACAAGAGACTTGTTGTGACAAGGGAGAGGGTACATGATATATATGGGATTCCAATGGGTGACATGCCAATGTCTAACCCTTGTAGAGCAAACTCTAGAAACAAGTTTGTCAAACTTTGGAAATCCTAATTTCCAAAAGTAGTCAAACAAATACGACTAACACACGTTGTAGACATGATACAAAAGGACACAAATGTTGGTCCTTTTTTTTAATTATGAATTTTCTTGTGTTGTTTGTATCTGTGATGATTGAGTATCCAACGATGGGGACTGTCAATCAAGGATTCTTGGAGAATATTCTAGATGATATGGATATCAAACAATTAGACTGGTGCGGATTTGTTGTAGCATGTCTGAAATCAAGTCGTATGATGTGTAGAAGATTGGACGATAAGTGTGTTTACAGTGGTCCCATTGTATTTCTTTTGGTAAACACATTTTCTGAAATATATCAAAACATGATTAAAGATGCTTATATATGTATATTTCTCCAATAACATATCTTTTCAGTTGTTTTACCTTAGTTGCACAAAAGTTGAGGATGCCACATTTCAAAGTCCAACTACTGGAATGATGTATTGGACAACAGACATGTTAGATAAGAGGGACTTAGAAGAGTTGTCTAAAGGAGGTTTCGGAAATGTAATCATATCATCACAACACATGAGCATGAACCACACTAAACAAGGTATATTCTAGCATTTTCAAACTATTTGAATAGTATTAAGCATATAAATTACACAAATATTTGATTCACATACGGAAATTCCAAAACACAAGATGGCGAGGACGATGACGCCATTGGATCGGAAAGAGATTGTAAATCTCCTGCTGGTTTTATTGAACATGTAGTTCAAGAAACATCACAAAGTGAAAATGATGCAGATAACAACTTGAAGGTAATGAAACTATACATTTTAACAAATTTAAGATGCCATTTTGTTTACTACTAATGTTAATCATGGTAAAATTCGTGATTTTAGTGCTTTATTTAGTACACTGATTCACTAAATTTGTTCCATGTGCTAGTTCTTGTATACACATTATACATTGTAAAACCATTATTTGTATACTAATATTAAAGAACTTTAGTATATGTGACCTTATCGGGATATGTGTGACTTTTGTGCTTTTACTAATTCAACATAAAACCAAATCGAAAATCAGTATTTCAGCACATTTGTTTTACCATTTCATGCTATCACTTTTATAGCATTCTACTTATGCCATGCTTCTTTCCAGGATATTATGAGCGAAATTAACATCGAATTTAATGCATGTGACAATGCAATGCGAGCTATACAGAAGTTGTTGATGCAAGGTATAAAGAAGTTTCCAGATTCTGTCAAACTGCGTATGTTAGTAACTAAAAGGCATCATGAATTCAGTCTGGCTTGGCCAGATTTTTCAACATCTGTTGACTCTCATGCTGGGACATTTTTCAATGGAGTCGCGACACCTGTTATGCCTGTCCAAGATAATACAGCTGAAACTAAAGTTGATCAGTTTACAGAAGCTCAAATGGCAGATGAGCCACTTATTGATGTTGTGTGTACACCTTTTACACAAATTCTTAATGCAGATGCTTTTGACATGATGTTAGAATCGGCATTTGCCACCTCTACAAGCCTTTCAACTCCATCGGATCATGTCGAACCAAATATCAAAATTGATGATGTAAACGCGGTTCCTGTTACTATTGTGGCACCAAGACGGACATCAAGATTGGTGGTTAGTCCTGTCACTGTTGTGGCACCAAGACGGAAAAGAAGATTGGTGCAACTAACCGAGAAACTTAGATCACCTTATTTTAATAGTTTCGTTGATCCAAACAAAGTTCTTAAACCAATCGAGGAGAGAGTGTCCGGTTGGATTTTCGCAGGGCTGGACGAGGAATGGTACATTTCTAAATAAATATATATGTTCTACAATAAATAAAGAATCACAGTAACTATATACTTATTGATGAAAACTAATTGTAATTTAGGGATCTTGTATTTGAATCAACTTTTGGAGACAGCGGACATAGGGGAATTTTTGAGAGTATGATTCCTGGATCCTAAATCCATGTAACAATAATAGACATTTGGGCCACTCTTCTAAACCATCAGGAACTATGCAGAAATAAGAAGTCGCCATCAAGGATGTTTTTATCCTTCACACTTCTGGTAAAATTAATTTTTATGTCGTATACTTATTTTAAATGATCCAATAATCTGCATATTTTAATTCCAGAGCAAATTCATACTGGATGAGGCGATTTGTATTGAGCAGTGATACAAAAGGTTTGTTGATCGCATGAATGAGCATATCGAAAAATTCAAACAATGCACAAGCGACCTTGTAAGTCCTTTTCATTTATTCAATCAATTTACATTAACTAACTTGTTTCACACAAAACTATGTTCAACCAATTTTATTATGGACATCAGGTACTCTTCCCCGTGCTTGACAATGAACATTACTACCTTATTGTCTTTGATTTCATAAAATCTGAATGTGTAATCATAGACAACATTTACCGTGAAGAGTCGATTGAAGTGCTTTATGGAAACGTGCCTAACGATCTGGTAACAAAATTTCATATATATTTAATTTAACCAGGATCATATATTATATTCTGATCACCTATCATATTTATTCCAAAAAAATATTGTTTACTCTGTACATTGATGCTTGGAATCATCCAAGAAGAAATTCAATGAAGAGTGCAATCATAGTTCGATCATCTATGGAATGGATGACAAAGGAAAACTACATAGATTGTGGGTTATTCCTTATGAAACACATGGAAACATATAAAGGTGGGGATCCGAATAAATGGATTGTGGGTTTGGAGCCTGAATTCGCAGACAGTGATGACGAATAGATACAGCTAAATGAATTGAGAAAGAAGTATGTTACAAAAATTTTGACATCAGATTTGAACGTTATCAAACCATCTCTCAACAGAAAGTTAGCATCATACGATAAGTTATCTGATGCGGAGAAGGAAAACTTGAACACTGAAGAACATCTCCAACGCATTGAGCGCAGAATCAGTTTGTTTTATTAGATATACATTAAGCTTTGAACCATGTCTTACGCTATTTTTACTTTTGTTTTGTTGTTTGGTTTGACAATAATATTATTTACGTTTGTCTTGTCTAATTTTAAGTGACCAATCTTCAATTACAATAGTTTTTATTAATTTATTATGTGTGTTTGGTATTTACTACAATTTACCTTTTTAATACCATTTACGCATTTTTTTACTATCAATTTTGAAACAAAGTTACAATGATATTGTTATTAAATGCAACTTTGATTATTCATCACACTTACATTTGACTATTCATGACACTTACATTACACTATTCATGACACTTACACTGCCATGGATTACAAATAACAAAAATTTAATTGCAGGAATTCTTCTTATCACTAACTTTAAGCCATCATGACAGTTAAAACTGATTTCATATTTTATGGCAATTACCCCTTCCAATCACATTCTGCAATCTAGGTCTACGTATGACTCACCTGCATTAAAAACATAAAATTAAATCATGTTATTCATGTTGATTCATTCCGCTACAAATAAGTCCTTTGTTCTGAGTTTTATTACTAACACTCTATTTTAACATTCAAGTGAATACCATCTTACTACCTCGACCTAGTGACATCTTCATTTTACTCAATTTTGACCATTCACTTTAAGCGTTCATGACAGTCAATCACTTTTTCTAATTCATGTCATTTAATTACATATGCCAACTAAACTAATGCTCCATGTAGTTATGGCATCACTTATCATGTATGCGTTCCAGCGACCACAACATTTGATTCACACATAGATACAAATATCTTAAAAATAAAAGCCTCTAACTCTCTGCATTAAAAAAAACGCTTTTAAATGTTAAACTCAAAGATTCACGTTAACTCGTAAAATAACATTGTTATCTTGAATACTCAATAATTAAGAAGAAAAAATAAACCAAACTATTTAGAAGCAGAGTCATTTGCTTTTTTCTTGCAAGTGCGAGCATTATGAACAACATACTCCCCGCATCGTCCACATTTTCTCGAACCCTTTTTAGCCTTCAAAATCGCCATCTCTTTTTCTCCGATCATCTTTTTCTTAACCGGCCCACTACCTTTGTTTCTAATTCCTTCTGGAATTTTAACATTTACTTCATCTCGCTTCTCGACACCAAACACCGCTTCAATGAAGCCTCTGTTCGTCATGGGTTGTACACTTCTTGTATCTTCATCAACTTCTTGCGTCATCTCCCTTAGTTTCTCTCGATATAACTTCAACTTTTCCATATCAGAAACTAGCCGATCAACACAATAGTCAACAGAATAGTATATGTCCCGGATCATTGATTTAAAGTCATCATTTGCATCATCTTTAGGAGACTGACACATATTATACCCACTTGATGGCGTCGATACCACATCCTTTGTCCATCTTCTTGAAACATATTTTCTAGGGAAATGTTCTACTCCTGACATCCTTAATACATAAAAGCAGTATCTACATAGGCACCCGGTTAATTCAAAGCGTAAACAAGAGCAAGTAACTGTGCAATCAGATTTCATGAATGAAACCTGTCAATATAACAAAGTATTAAAATTTGTTTTCTTTAAAACAGTTTCTAGATACAACCAAGTACAATTTACATACCTCAAAAACACCAAAATGCTTAACGTCTTTGTCAGTATCTTTGATGCTAAATTTATTAATTCTATCATATTCTTCGACTTTAATTGAGTAACATGTAAGCATGGATGCCATTATCTCCTTTTGGATTTCAAAGAACACAGTTCGTGTAAAGGTCTCAGATGCCTCCTCTTCAATCAACAAGTTCGTTTTAATATCAGGATTCGTGTAGCGGGAGTCATGATTGTTTTTACGTTGAACACAACGTTGTGCTTCCATTGCCGTTTCAAAATGACCGAGAAACTCAATTAAATGCAAATCTGTATTTGTCATCAACCCGTAGAAATAATTTTCACCTTCACATCTTGATGTCGTTCGCATTAACCCTGACAAGTGGCAATCCTTGAAATAGGCAGGAATCCATTTATCACAAATTGCAAACATATCTTTAAACCATTTGTCATCATTTAACTCATAATCATCCATTATCCTTTGCCCTTCTATTTCAAACTCGCTTGTATTAATTCGTTCATTCCATATAACATCGTTTAATCATTGCAAAACCCCCGTCTTTGACATATGGGAACCCAACTGAAAAAGCAATGGGTAATCATCATTAGTTTTTCTGATAAAAAAATGAATCATTTCATTTATAAGTACCAACTTACACTTCCAAATACAATGTGATTCCAACTAAATTGAGTTATGCGTAGTGATTCAAGTACCAGCACTTACACTTCTAAATACATATGATTTTAAGTGATGCTTGAACTAAGTTTGTTTGATAACAGCTGCTTCAATAGAAAAAACTGAATCATCTCATTTATATATACTAACTTACACTCCCAATCAAAATGTGATTCCAACACATGATTTAGTCATATCTACATTAATATTCCCATATCTACATATGATTTTAAGTGATGCTTCAACTAAGTATTTTTTGGAAACAGGTGCTTCAATAGAAAAAATTGACTCACTTCATTTATATATACTAACTTACACTACCAAGTGCAATGTGATTCCAACTGGATTGATTTATGCCTAATGATTCAAGTACCGACACTTAAGTGCTTCATGCAAAACATGATTCGGTCACACCTACCTTAATATTCCTATATTTATATATGATTATACATGACGCTTCAACTAAGTACTTTTTTGGTAACAGGCGCTTCAACAGAAAAAATTGAATCATTTCATTTTTACATACTAATTTACACTTCCAATCAAAATATGATTTCATATGAATATATTTCTACCTAGTGATTCAAGTACCGACACTTACGTGCTTCAAGTAACACATCATTCGATTACACTAACTTACTATTCCTATGTATACATACGATTTTAAGTGATGCTTCAACTAAATTTGTTTGGTAACAGGTGCTTCAATAGAGTTGAGTTCCAAGCAGAATGTGATTATAACATAATTGAGTTACGCCTAGTGATTCAAGTACCAGCACTTAAGTGCTTCAGCAAAAACATGATTCAGTCACACTAACTTAATATTCCTACATGTACATATGATTTTAACTGATGCTTCAAAAAAAGTTTGTTTGGTAACAAGTGCTTCAATGTAAAAAATTGATCTTTTCATTCATATATATATATATATATATATATATATATATATATATATATATATATATATATATATATATATATATATATATATATATATGTTACCTTACACTTCCAAGAAAAATGTGCTTCTAACAGAAGCAAGTTCTGCCTAGTGATTCAAGTAACAGCACTTAAGTGCTTCATCCAAAACATGCTTTAGTCACACTAACTTACTATTCCTATATTTACATACGATTGTAACTGATGATTCAACAAAGTTTATTTGGTAACAAGTGCTTCAATGCAAAAACTTAATCTTTTCATTCATATATACTAACTTACACTTCCAAGCAGAATGTGATTCCAAACTAAATTGAGTTATGCCAAGTGATTCAAGTACCGGCACTTATGTGCTTCATGCAAAACATGATTCAGTCACACTAACTTAATATTCCTATACGTGCATACAATTTTAACTGATGCTTCAACAAATCTTGTTTGGTAACATGTGCTTCAATATTGAAAATTGAACCATTTCATTTAAATATACTAACTAATAGTTCTAAGCAAAATGTGATTCCAACTGAATTGAGTTTTGCCCAATGATTCAAGTACTAACACTTAATTGCTTCATGCAAAACATGATTTAGTCATGAATACCTTAATATTTCTATACATACATACAATTTTACGTGATGCTTCAACTAAGTTTCTTTTGGTAACAGGTGATTCAGTTCTTAGTGGTGCCTCAATTTCAATATCTTTGTGATTCCATACAACAAACTTACACTTCCAAGCTACTTGTGATTCCAACTGAATTTAGTACCAGAACTAAAGTGCTTCATGCAAAACGTGATTCAGTTTCACTAACTTAATATTCTTCAATGCATATACGATTTTAATTGATGCTTCAACTAATTGTAAGTGCCGATTCAGTTACACTAACTAAATATTCCCATATATACATACTATTTTGAGGGTATACTGTTTACCTTGTCGGTGAACTTTTGTGATATGTACCACATACACAATCAATGCCTACAAGATGGTGAGAAACTGCTGGAATCGCTTGCTTGATAGCTGCGTCTTGATCTGTCATCAACACAGTTGGTTCTCGTCCAAAAGTCGTTTTTAAAGCCATTAACAACCATTTATATGATTCTATTGATTCACTAGAAAGCAGCCTAACTGCAAAAGTGACACACTTTTTATGATTGTCAATACCTGTAATTGGCACAAAAATCATGAAGTACCTGTATAACAAATATACAATATGAATTATACAAGTTATTAACACCGTTAATTTAACAACCATGATATTTGTTTACTATGTAAAGATATTATGTACTTGTTTGTTCGGTATGTTGCATCAAATTCGACAATATCTCCAAATGTTGAATAATTTCGCTTTGCTTCTTCATCCGTCCAAAATAAACCACACAACTTTCCCTCACTGTCCACACGATATTCAAAAGAAAAGTCGTGTAAATATTCTTTTTTTATTGAGATTGTCAATTACCATGTCCGCATCATTTTCACCAATGTATTCTATCCAATCCCTTTTCAAATTTTTGCATTCAACTTCTGTTGCCCCGACGTTGAGAAATCCTCCTTGTGTTTGCTTCAATATCTTGAATGCTCTAACCGGACCAATGTTTATATCTGATACATCATGAATAAGTTGTTTTTGATGATATGTAAGCCTCCTGTTACTTTTCAAAAAATGGAAGTCTTCTGGATTAACCAACTCATGACTGTGTTTCTCCTCTAAATGTCTGACTACCCAAACATTTTCATCATTGAGCTTCAATCGAATACAAGCTTTATGTCACACTTAGAAACCAAGAACGGCGGAAACGTTTCGGGGTGGAGGACGTCATGTACAGTATCACAACAGTGTAAAGTAGTAAATAAGCAACAACACCATCCATTGAATTATAAGTAAAGTTTTAATACATGTGTGTTCTTTCATTGTAATAAGACACCAAAAATATACAATCAAAATAAAAGACGAGACTTGTCTGTGCTCCGTCTTCTCAAAACCTGGCCATCGCACCTGTCTACTGGTGACCTGAGAATACAAGTTATTTTGAAAGAGAGTATCAGATTTAAAGCTGGTGAATTCATAAGTATGTAAGTGTCATTATCTTGTTTTTGAAAAGCTGTTATGAATACCATGTAAATCTTTAAATGAAAATGTTGATATAAGTATGAAAAACCCTAGGAAATCCCTTATTTCCTATTAGTTTGAGATGTAGTCTTCTACCAAGACCCGAATGTTTTGTTATGACAATGTAGTCTTCTACCAAGACCCGAATGTTTTGTTATGACAATGTAGTCTTCTACCAAGACCCGAATGTTTTGCTATGAAAATGTAGTCTTCTACCAAGACCCGAATGTTTTGTTAGTAAAATGATAGTTTTTCCTTCTTTCTGACTATTACAAACGGTAATTAGTCTAAACTCATCGTTTATGTGAATATATCACAAAAAAAAAAAATTAAATAGGAAAATATACTAAAGTAAGTGTTATCCCGAGGTACTAGGGCTAACATGACATATGTAAATGTTATCCTGAGGTACTAGGGCTAACGCGACATATATAACCTAATGAACATCCGAAGATTGTCCAATTGTCCTCTATAACAGCAGCAGGGGAGAGGAAGGGTTAGTCCCGAAATTAACTCCTAATAAAAGTAATAACCTTAGGCATCCGTAGATGTTCATCACCCACCGGTGCTAACAGCTGGGTTCCGGAATGGTTAGTCCCGTCCATATATCCCGATGTACTAGGGATAGGGTTGCGTCTAGATATCCCGAGTGATTTAATAACATGTTGTTTTCTACTTGTATTCCCCCCCCCCCCCATTAAAGCATTTAAAATCATTTAAAACTTTGATTTAGGGGTATGAACTCACCTGTAGATGGTGGTTTGGATGAACTGAACGGTGTAGGATTGTTAGGTGTCAAGTGAGGACTTCTACACACACTACGATCCTAATGAACATATAATCACACATATATGTACTCAATTAGTCTTAAACTACTAATTGATAAAGTTAAGACATCCTAGAACATAATAAACACTTTATATAAGTGTTATAAGCCCTAAGGATTGCACCTAAGTTATTGTGGGACAAGGCTAGTGATTTTAGGGTTCCAAAGGACCCCATACTTGAGTTTACTCTCCATATAACCCCACACAAGGAGTTTACGGTCGTAAACCCTTGTGTTTACGGCCGTGAACTCCTAAGCTTGGTTTCATTTTGTGTTTTGAAGTTCTAAATGATCCCTAGAAGTATTCCAACTTGGAGATTTAATTCTTGGAAGGGTTTAGGGCATAAATACACTCCATTGAGGAGTTTACGGCCCAAAGGCCAAATCCCTTTGAGTTTACTGTCGTAAACTCTTATGGAAGGGTGTTTTTGATGCTTTCAAGTATCATACACATGTAAGAGAGGTTCTAGACTTTTACTTAAAGCAAATGAAGGCCTTAGGCACACTTTGGTGCCTTAATTTTGAAGTGTTAAAGTCCTTGATTTAAGTGGAAGTAATTCTATGTGGAAGTCCAAGGCTTTAGGTGCATTAAAAGCACACTTTGGTCCAAGTTTTTGGAGTTCACGGTCCAAGATCTTCTTGGGTCGTGAACACCCAAACTTTGGTGTTTCTTTGTTGTTTTCTTGTCCCAATTACACCTATATACAATCCTAAGGTAGTAACATATCACGGGGGAAAGGCTAGGCATCATTTCAGGAGTTTACCGCCCAAGAACACCTTGGGGAGTAAACTCCTAAATCTAGTTGTTTAGCTATCTAATCTATGTTATAAACACATTAAGAGCTATATAACACTACAAGAGAGAGGTACTCACGATTTGGGATGAAAAACCGAAGATCCGTGAGAGAGAAAATGGCTTTTCTCTAGTTGAAAATGTGAATAATGAATGAAATTGGTTCAGAATTCTAATTATAGTCCTGAGATTTTTGGCAGAAAATATTTTATTCCCGAAAAAATCTCTAATATAATAGAGGGTTGGAATAACAGTGTTGCACAAAACCGTAGTGCATCCACTCTCCTGATATTTCCTGAAGTGAAAACCCTGAATTACTAAAACTTATATGAAAAAGTCTGGAAATTTACTGTGACTGTTATAACTTCTATTGAAGTAATATCGTTTGTACAGAATGGAAATTTCGGGTTGTCACATCATCCCCCCGTTAGAAGGAATTTTGTCCCGAAATTAGAATTTAAGCAAATAAGAAGTTACAAATAACTAAGCGAAAAGATGAGGGTATTTCAGTTTCATCTGATCCTCTCGTTCCCAAGTGAATTCAGGCCCTCGCTTTGCGTTCCAGCGAACCTTCACTATCGGGATACGGCTCTGCTTTGTTTGCTTGACCTCTCGGTCCATGATCTCTACGGGTTCCTCCACGAATTTGAGGCTCTCGTTGATCTCGATCTCGTCGAGTGGAATAACAAGAGTCTCGTCGGACAGACACTTTTCAAGTTCGAGATGTGGAAGGTAGGATGTACGTTGCTGAGTTCCTGCGATAGATTGAGTTTGTAAGCTACAGGGCCGATTCTTGCGAGAATCTCGAAAGGCCCTTTGTATCTTGGATTGAGCTTCCCATGCTTTCCAAAGCATATCAAACCCTTCCAGGGTGAGACCTTAAGTAGAACTCGGTCACCCACCTGGAATTCCAACGGTTTCCTTCACTTGTCAGCATAGATTTTCTGTCGGTCTCTAGAGGCTTTCAATCGTTCACGAATTTGAATGATCTTCTCTGTCGTTTCCCGAATGATCTCCGGACCCATGAGAGTTCTCTCGGGAACTCGTCCCTTAGCTAACTGGGTATCACCCACCTCAGCCCAGCACAGAGGAGATCTGCACTTTCGGCCATAGAGGGCCTCGAATGGAGTTGCCTTTATGCTCGTGTGATAACTGTTGTTGTAGGAAAATTCAACGAGGGGTAAATGGGTATCCCAAGCTTTACCAAAGTCAATCACACAGGTACACAACATATCTTCTAAGGTCTGGATAGTTCTCTCACTTTGTCCGTCTGTCTGTGGATGGTAGGTCGTACTCATGTCCAGCCTAGTTCCTAGGGAACTTTGTAGCGACTGTCAGAACCTCAAAGTGAATCTACTATCTCTATCTGAGATAATGGATATAGGAACACCGTGCAGTCTTACAATCTCCTTAATGTATGTTCGTCTGAGTTTCTTCATCTTGTCTGTTTCTTTGATTGGCAAGAAGTGTGCAGACTTGGTCAGTCTATCGACGATGACCCATATGGAACCCGTCGTCTTGGGCAAATTGGTTATGAAGTCCATAGTGATCCGCTCCCACTTCCATTCTGGTATCTCCGGTTGTTGTAGAAGACCGGAGGGTTTCTGGTATTCGACCTTGACCTTTGCGCAAGTAAGGCATTTACTCACGAAGGTAGAAATATCTGCTTTCATGTTAGGCCACCAGTATAACTTTTTAAGATCCATATACATCTTATCTGAACCTGGGTGGACAGAATAACGAGTGTTGTGAGCTTCGGTCATGACCAAGTCTCTGAATCCACCGTGTTTCGATGTCCAGATCCGATCCATGAGATATAAGGCTCCGCCACCCTTGACTTCCAAGTTCTTATCCATCCCTCTAAGGGATTCACCTGCCACGTTTTCAAGTTTCAAAGCGTCGAGCTGAGCCTCCTTAATTTGTGTGGACAAGTGTGAATGGATAGTTAGAGTCAAAGATTTGACTCTACGACCAGCATATTATTTCCGACTTAGGGCGTCCGCTACTACATTGGCTTTACCCGGATGATAATGAATATCGCACTCGTAATCACTGAGTAGCTCGACCCACCGTCGTTGTCTCGTGTTGAGCTCCTTCTGGTCGAAAAATGTGTTGTAGACTCTTGTGGTCTATAAAGATCGTGCTTTTTGTACCATACAGGTAGTGTCTCCAGATCTTCAGAGCAAACACAACTGCTCCTAGCTCAAGATCGTGGGTGGTGTAGTTAACCTCATGTGTCTTTAGCTGTCTCGAGGAATAGGCTATGACCTTACCTCGCTGCATCAAAACACATCCGAGTCCTTGATTTGATGCATCGCAATAGACAACGAAGTCTTCTATCCCTTCGGGGAGGGATAGTATTGGTGCGGTGCACAAGGCTCGTTTGAGTGTTTGGAACGCTCTTTCCTGTTTCTCTTCCCAGTCGAAGGCCACGCCTTTTTTGGTCAGGGTTGTAAGAGGTTTCGCGCTAGAGAAGTTCTGAATGAACCTGCGATAGTAGCCAGCGAGACCTAGAAATTGACGAATTTATGTAGGTGTCTTCGGTGCTGACCAGTTCTCAATGGCCTTGATTTTGGAAGGGTCCACGTGTATTCCCTCTTCGCTAACAACATGGCCCAAAAATTCGACTCGACGAATCCAAAATTCGCACTTGGAGAACTTCGCATAGAGCTTCTCCGCTCGCAATGTTTCTAAGACTCTAAGGAGATGTTGACTATGCTCCTCCTTACTTCGAGAGTAGATGAGTATGTCATCGATGAAGATGATGACGAATTGATCCAAGTAAGGACCACACACCCTATTCATCAGATCCATGAATACTACGGGCGCGTTTGTTAATCCGAACGGCAACACCACAAACTCGTAGTGTCCATAACGGGTTCGGAAGGCTGTCTTGGGAACATCCTCCTCTAACACTCGCAGTTGGTGATATCCGGATCGCAGATCTATTTTCGAGAAGTAGTTAGCTCCTTGAAGTTGATCAAATAAATCGTCAATGTGGGGCAAAGGATAATGATTTTTAATGGTAAGCTTGTTGAGTTCTCTATAGTCGATGCACATGCGAAACGATCCATCTTTCTTCTTGACGAACAAGGCCGGTGCTCCCCATGGTGAAAAGCTTGGTCGAATGAATCCCTTCTTGAGAAGTTCGTTAAGTTGACTGGAAAGTTCCTGCATCTCGGCCGGTGCCAGACGATAAGGAGATTTAGCTACGGGGGTAACTCCTGGCACTAAGTCGATTCTGAACTCGACTTGGTGTTGTGGTGGTAATCCGGGAAGTTCTTCTGGGAAGATGTCGGGAAAGTCGCGTACTTTTGGGATGTTCTGAATGTCTTTCATTTCTTGACTTGTATCGACGACGTGTGCGAGGAATGCATGGTATTCCTTTCGCAAGCACTTCTGGGCTTGAATGCACGAAATGATGCGAAGGCTCGTACTAGGTTTGTCGCCATAGATAACTAAGGTTTCGTTGTTAGGAAGGTTAAGACGAACTGCTTTTTCGAATCACATGATGTCGGCACGAAGAAGACTCAACCAATCCATGCCGATGATAACGTCGAAACATTTAATTGGGACTGGCATGAGATCTATCTTGAAGTATGGCCATCTAACGTTAAGGTACAACCTACATATATGCAGTTTGTACTCTCTGTTTTCCCGTTATCCATTTCTACCGTGAATGAATTATCTAATGCACATGGTTTTTGTTTAAGCAGGTGTGCAAATTTGTTACTTACGAAGCTTTTCTCTGCTCCACTGTCAAAAAGTGTGCAAGCATATGAGTTATCGAGGAGAAACGTACCAGTAACTATCGTAGGATCAGCTACCGCTTCCTCATGGCCTAGGGCCATCACTCTCCCTACTCTTCCAGCCATCCCTGCTTTAGGGCAGTTCCTCTTCTAGTGGCCCACTTCGCCACAACCGTAGCAAGCTTGGCCTATACCGGCGTTAGGAACCTGGGCGCCCTGAGCTGTTGGAGTCTTGCAGAAACGGGATGTATGCCCCTTCCTGTTGCATTTAGAGCACTGCATCTCCTTGCAAGGTCCGTGGTGGTGGAAGCTGCATCTGTTGCACTTCGGTAGAGTCCCAGCATAAGTTTTTGCTAGTAAGGGGTTCGCAGGGACAACAGGAGTTACCGTGGCAGCATTGATTGCCACAAGTTGTTGTCTTTTGGAGGATTCTTGCGAAGCCCCTCTTTTCCTCTTAGACCACCCTTTCTTGTTGTTGTTGATCTTTTGTGGTACAGGTGCAGGGATTGTTGGGTTCTGAGGTTTCCTGTGATCAATGAGAGATTGTGCCAGCTCCTTGGCACTATCAAAAGTGACAGGCTTGGAAGCTAACACACTTGACTGGATTTGGGGCGACAGTCTCCAGATGTATCTCTCTATTTTCTTGCTCTTGAGAGCAACCATGTCAGGGCATAGGATTGCCAGATCACAGAACCTATTTGTATAGGTTGAGATGTCGGACCTAACCATTTGCAGACTCCAGAGTTCCTGCTCGAGTTTTTGTATTTCACCTCGAGGACAGTACTCCCTCATCAGTATGTCCTTCAAGTGTTCCCAGCTGATGGAATATGCCACCACTAAAGTCAGATACTTAACATAGCCGTTCCACCATGTTAATGCTCTGTCAGAGAAGGTACGAGCTGCGAACTTGACCTTGTTGCCCTCTTGGAAACCACAGATTTCAAAGACAGATTCCATCTTTTCAATCCATTGCCTCAACACCATAACACCACCCGTACCATTGAAGTTGCGGGGCTTGGCGTTTGTGAAGTCTTTATAGGTGCATTCCCAAGGGTGTCCATGGCTTTCCCCGTGGTTCGAGGGAGGTGCACCTGTTCCCGATCCACTAGGGACAGGGACGTTGATGGCTGACACAGCAGTTGCAACTGCTGCTGTGAAAGCTGCCTGGAACATAGTGACATCGAAGGGAGGAGGTGGTTGAGGAGGTTGAGGTGGTGGTATCAGTGTTGTGTTATTTGGGTTACGTTTGGGGTTTCTGCGTGGCGGCATCTTTAACTATACGTTTAAAAGATGAGGATATGGATAAGAATAAATGAATAATGAATGTGTCTCATGGACTAACTCCCCATAGCCCAACAACAGGATGAATAGAATGACTAAATGAAGATGACAGCATTTGGATAATAATTTCCATATGATTAGATATCTGTCAATAATACTGGAATTACAGATGTAACAAGTTTGGGAAAATGGCCTAGAAGTAGGCCTCACATCGACCAAGATAGGAAAATTTTGACAGAACTATAACTAGATTAAGACCTAACAGGTCTAAGATTTATAAAGATAGGAAATTAGACCAAAGTTTTTACATAAACTAGGTTATATCCAAAAGATGAGTCGACGAGATTCTATCGGCGACGAGAACTGCTAGCGTGAGTCCTTGATCCCGATAATAGACGTTTCATGTCCCTCATACGCCCGTCAGCTCTCACTTGCTGAGCTCGAAGTTCCCTAACTTCAGCTTGAGTTTCAGCAAGTTCTCTTTGTAGAGCTGCATTGCGGACCAGAGTCCTTTCATGAGCAGACTCTAGTTGGCGAATGCGGACTGTGTTGATGCCAGAGTTGGCGTCAATCTCCAAGACTCGATTGATAGTTGATTGACCCAGTATTGTGTTCCGAGAAATCCTACGAACCATGATGGGTAGGACTCTGTCAGCAGAACCTCCTTAAGCGAGGTTGTAGAAACTTCGGTCTCCATTGTAGGGAATGGGTTGACCTTGTTCCTGGCTCCATGTATTCAAGTTCGTGGCCCACAGAGGTGTGGGTCCTTGAAATGCAGGACGGGGGTTTAGGTTTGGGTGTTGGGCTGCTGGGGGTAGGTTGTTGACTTTTGGCTCCGAGTCAGAACTATCGGAAAAACCCTCAGCATGGTGATCATCCAAAGGGATTGGGTGATCATCTTCTGGTTCTGCCTCTAGCCAACCAGCATTGCCTTGGTTCGGGAAGTACAGATCGCCGTGGTGAAATCCAGCCATTAAAATCTACGCGAGAAAAGGGATATAAGAAATAGCTAAATAGAAGAACTGACTAAGATAATTACACTAAGACCAAATACCCCTATGGTATTTATTTATGGTTGTGTTGGTAAGTTTTTAGACTTATTGCCACATCACAACCATTCTTGGGCATATGCTAATCACTCCTTGGACCAGCATAGTTGATCAGGCTAGGCCATTCCTAAGACTGACCATATATCCCCAGGCTTACTTGTGATATTCAACAATCGTAATACTTTTGTTCTTGTCATTGTGACACTGATTTTAGTATGAATACATGCACATATACTTACTTAAATATTTTATTATTTAGAAGTATAACTCTTAGACAGAGTGTTTTAATCCCTATGTATTTATAGTTAGTATACCTTTTATGGGTTGATATACTATATTCATTATAAACAATACTCTGATACCAATCTGTCCCACCCCAAAACCAAGAACGGAGGAAACATTCCGGGGTGGAGGACGTCATGTACAGTATCACAACAGTGTAAAGTAGTAAATAAGCAACAACATCATCCATTGCATTATAATTAAAGTTTTAATACATGTGTGTTCTTTCATTGTAATAAGACACCAAAAATATACAATCAAAATAAAAGATGAGACTTGTCTGTGCTCCGTCTTCTCAAAACCTGGCCATCGCACCTATCTACTGGTGACCTGAGAATACAAGTTATTTTGAAAGAGAGTATCAGCTTTAAAGCTGGTGAATTCATAAGTATTTAAGTGTCATTATCTTGTTTTTGAAAAGCTGTTATGAATACCATGTAAATCTTTAAATGAAAATGTTGATATAAGTATGAAAAACCCTAGGAAATCCCTTATTTCCTATTAGTTTGAGATGTAGTCTTCTACCAAGACCCGAATGTTTTGTTATGACAATGTAGTCTTCTACCAAGACCCGAATGTTTTGTTATGACAATGTAGTCTTCTACCAAGACCCGAATGTTTTGTTATGTTAATGTAGTCTTTTACCAAGACCCGAATGTTTTGCTATGACAATGTAGTCTTCTACCAAGACCCGAATGTTTTGTTAGTAAAATGATAGTTTTTCCTTCTTTCTGACTATTACAAACGGTAATTAGTCTAAACTTATCGTTTATGTGAATATATCACAAAATAAATTAAATAGGAAAATATACTAAAGTAAGTGTTATCCCGAGGTACTAGGGCTAACACGCCATATGTAAATGTTATCCCGAGGTACTAGGGCTAACGTGACATATATAACCTAATGAACATCCGAAGATTGTCCAATTGTCCTCTGTAGCAGCAGCAGGGCGGAGGAAGGGTTAGTCCCAAAGTTGACTCCTAATAAAAGTAATAACCTTAGGCATTCGTAGATGTTCATCACCCACTGGTGCTAACAGCTAGGTTCCAGAATGGTTAGTCCCGTCCATATATCCCGAGGTACTAGGGATAGGGTTCCGTCTAGATATCCCGAGGTACTAAGGATAGGCAGGAAGATTTACACAGAAGGTATTAATAAATCATCCTCGCAATTCGAGATACAAGTATTCATGTAAATATACATAGGTAAGTGTATCTACGTAAAGGTACTCATGAAATGTATTCATGTAAGCGTATTCATGTATCATGTAAGCATATGTAAACGTACTCATGTATCATGTAATCATATGTAAATGTACTCATGTATCAGGTAATGTACTGGTATTGACTCATGAATGAACTGATTCTTGTGTGATTCCTTGTAATAGGAATAATGTTTTGTTTCTTCTAACTATCCCTATGATAATTAACTAAAAGGTAATTGCTTGTTCAAGAAGGTAAAAGTAATGGTTTTGCAAGATATCTAAGAGTTTTGAAACAATAATAAAAGTGACTTGATGTCATTTTAAATAAACCTTTCAAAAGTAATACATTTGATATCCAAGTATTTTTAAGATGTAAACCATTTCATGCATCACATTTTGTAGTATGTGAAATCTGCTGGATGAAAACACAGTTATAAAATACATATGAGTGATTTAATAACATGTTGTTTTCTACTTGTATCCCCACCCCCCCCCCCCATTAAAGCATTTAAAATCATCTAAAACTTTGATTTAGGGGTATGAACTCACCTGTAGATGGTGGTTTGGATGAACTGAACGGTGTAGGATTGTTAGGTGTCAAGTGAGGACTTGTACACACACTACGATCCTAATGAACATATAATCACACATATATGTACTCAATTAGTCTTAAATTACTAATTGATAAAGTTAAGACATCCTAGAACATAATAAACACTTTATATAAGTGTTATAAGCCCTATGGATTGCATCTAAGTTGTTATGGGACAAGGCTAGTGAGTTTAGGGTTCCAAAGGACCCCATACTTGAGTTTACTCTCCATATAACCCCACATAAGGAGTTTACGGTCGTAAACCCTTGTGTTTACGGCTGTAAACTCCTAAGCTTGGTGTCATTTTGTGTTTTGAAGTTCTAAATGATCCCTAGAAGTATTCCAACTTAGTGGTTTAATTCTTGGAAGGGTTTAGGGCATAGATACACTCCATTGAGGAGTTTACGGCCCAAAGGCCAAATCCCTTTGATTTTACTGTCGTAAACTCTTATGGAAGGGTGTTTTTGATGCTTTCAAGTCTCATACACATGTAGGATAGGTTCTAGACTTTTACGTAAAGCAAATGAAGGCCTTAGGCACACTTTGGTGCCTTAATTTGATGTTCACGGCCCAAGCACCCTCTTAGGGCCATAATCTCTCTTTGAGAGGGGTTTTTGAAGTGTTAAAGTCCTTGATTTAAGTGGAAGTAATTCTATGTAAATGTCCAAGGCTTTAGGTGCATTAAAAGCACACTTTGGTCCAAGTTTTTGGAGTTCACGGTCCAAGATCTTCTTGGGTCGTGAACACCCAAACTTTGGTGTTTCTTTGTTGTTTTCTTGTCCCAATTACACCTATATACAATCCTAAGGTAGTAACATATCACGGGGGAAAGGCTAGGCATCATTTCAGGAGTTTACCGCCCAAGAACACCTTGGGGAGTAAACTCCTAAATCTAGTTGTTTAGCTATCTAATCTATGTTATAAACACATTAAGAGCTATATAACACTACTAGAGAGAGGTACTCATGATTTGGGATGAAAACCCGAAGATCCATGAGAGAGAAAATGGCTTTTCTCTAGTTGAAAATGTGAATAATGAATGAAATTGGTTTAGAATTCTATTTATAGTCCTGAGATTTTTGGCAGAAAATATTTTATTCCCGAAATGATCTCTAATATAATAGAGGGTTGGAATAACAGTGTTGCACAAAACCCTAGTGCATCCACTCTCCTAATATTTCCTGAAGTGAAAACCCTGAATTACTCAAACTTATACGAAAAAGTCTGGAAATTTACTGTGACTGTTATAACTTCTATTGAAGTGATATCGTTTGTACAGAATGGAAATTTCAGGTTGTCACACTTTACATCCTTTTCTGTGACTTGGCCGATTTCTTCTTTGTTTGCTCCGGTCTTTCAAACTATCAAATGAACGTTTTTGTTTTTTTTTTCTTGCCCTCCCTATTACATAATATGTACCTACGCGAGTACCCATCTCCTGTTTTCGATTGCTCTGTAGTACCTTTTCGTATCTCGAACCCACTTTTACGTGCATATTCTCTATAAAACGACAGTGCGTCTCATACAACGGAAATAATTGCCCTACAAATGGTTTCAACTCAGTTTTTGGTGTCCAAGTTTTTTCAACTAGTACACCTTGAACCCCATCAAAGTGAAAACTTGCTGGTTCCGATTCACACATATCTGCAACAAATAAACAAAAAATTAATGTTATTGGTGCCTTTTTAGTGCGTACTTGACAAGGTTTATTCAAGCTTCATACCCTTTTCAACAACTTGAAGACATTGCACCCCATCAGATTGAATACTTGTTTGTTCCGAATCAAACATATCTGCAACACATATCAAGTTTTATGTCAGATTCAGTGAAATGCTAACTTACAAAAATTAACAAAATCAATATGATATAACTGTTACAACACTAGTTCACAATATACTCCAATCAATTCACCATCAGTCTACCATACGACTTATTACAACTAAAACTGATTCACCCGTTTTGCTATTCAATTGTCATCTTCTTTTCTTACAGGACCAACTAACATGAATAGCATAACAAACTCTATTGAATCATTAAACATTGCTTCATTGAATCGATTTTCCCACTCTTTATAACTTTTATAATCTGCATTATATTACACTACAAAAAACAAAAACACAAACCTGTGTACTTTTCCGTCTCTTTCTTCTTGTGAATATGCTGCTTAATAGTTTCAATCTTCTAATTTGTTGTTGTACATATGAGCTTGTTGGTCGTGAATTGGTTGATGTACATATTAGATTCGTAATAAGAGTTGCTTTTGTTTATGTCTTGATGATACAAAAAATAACCCATAAAAAAAAACAAAAAAAAACAAACAAACAAACAAACAAAACAAAACGCATACCTTTTTTAATTTGTAACTGATGCATTTGTTTATTATGTAAAATTGGAACCGTGACCAACTCCCACCCATATAAAGAACACTTACATAAATAAATTTTTAGATAGAAGATTACCACTATACCTTTTGTGCAGCATTGATTACTTTTTCTTCTTACCTTCTTACCATTTTTTCACTTCTTATTGGATCCATATATATATATATATATATATATATATATATATATATATATATATATATATATATATATATATATATATATATATATATATATATATGTGTGTGTGTGTTTAAATAATCAAGACATAATTTGTTAAATCCGATTTTACTCCATTTTAATGACGTTTAACGATTTGACTACTTTCTAAAATAAATTCCATATGTTTTAATACATTAATATCATCATTAATACGATTGGATCATGGATCAAATGATTATCTCATAAACTTCATTGGAGACTTTAAAACTTGAAAATGATGATTAGTTTGAGTTTCGATCCATACCAATTAACAAACATATTAAGAAATTAAAACATTATTCATTAATAAAATCATTGGAACCATGGGTGTTTTGTCGATTCTGAACTTAAAACTCCAAAAAAAAAAACTCTCATAAAGTCCAATAGATGAGTTCAACACAGTGTTCTAAAAGGCGCGTCATGGCGTGAGGCATGGCTTCGCCGTTACGAAAAGCTTCATAACGTTGCTGTTAGGCGTAACGCGTGGCAAGGCGTGATATGACGCGCCATGGCGCGTTATGGCGTGTTATGGCGCGTGTTTTTTCGTTTGAGACACAGTTTTTTTCTCTTTGTTATGTCTTTTCAAACCGGAGATACAAGTATTGTGGTTTTTGTTAACTTTTTGTTATTAGTTATTGATTTAACACTTCTAAAAAGTAGTTATATTTAATATAAATTTATATTTATGTGGTAATATAATTTTAAATTAATACAAAATCGCCGCCTTACATCACGCCTTGAAAAACGTCCTGGCTCGCCATGGCTCGTTAAGCTTGAGGCTTGGCCTTGCCGCCACGCCATGTCTCACGCCATTTAGAACCTTAGTTCAACATCATGAATTTGATTTGAAACCATTTAAAATTACATTTACAAATATATTTCCAAACTTAATGTAAAACCAGAAGTTGAATTCAAATGGTTCCATAAATGAAAATCATGAGGCTAGGGTTTAAAAATTACCATTAAAGCTTCATAACTCCATTAAAGATGATTAGAAGTAAGACAAACTCCAAGTGAACTCAATAGACACCACTAGATGCAATACCATAAATCATTAGCATGATGTAATGTTTCTAATTCAAAATATATGCTAGATATCACTCAACTTCATCAAACGATGGTCAAATCAAAATCTACGATTAGGAAATCCCTAAATTATCCACTAATGCTTCAATCAAGCAGTTATAAGGAGATTTGTTCATGGAGTGATATTCTATGGAAAGAATAGAAACTACAAAACTCCATTGATTCACTAAATGAATCAGTAAAATATGATTTAAAGCTCAAATCTTAGTTATAGATATTAGAGAGCTTAACAGAGAAATTTTTTCTTTCAAGCAGTATAAAAGAAGTTATATGGACTAGATCTCCAAGGAATCAACTAATGATCTCCAAACCACCATCAATTTAGAGAAATCTACATCCTAGATATCTCCACTTCTAATTTTTGTTTAAAATGAAAGAGAGAAAGAGAACCCCTCCTCCCCTATCTTATGTCCAAAGTTTCATGACATGGCAAGAATGGTCTATATATCTATCATAAATTTCTCTTTTTGATCACCATATGACTAGATAACTAACTCAATGCAAAAGGCTGATGCTAGCAACCCTAACCAATCTCATCGAGCTCAACCTCCAAGGGTACTCGATGAGGGGGCATATTTTTATATTTCCACTCAGTGGTTGTGGATCGTGGGGAATCATGGGGGTATCGTGGATAACTAACTAACACATGTATATTTCCACTCATAGTTATTCGCCATCTATTTTCTAATTTTTTAATCCCAAGTCAAGTCAAAGTTAAAACAAACTTCACCTAGTTTTAGTCCATATATCTTAGATTTTAGTTTTAACTCAAAGTTAACTTTCTAACAACCTAGAAATATTTATTTTCACAAAATTTTAATTTATTCTATAATTTATATCATTTAAAAATATTTAATTATTTTTATTTCTTTTTTCCAAAATTCTAATTTTTACTAAAACGACTAAAAATTCTAGCCCGAAAATACGAATGTTACAAGTACATGAACCTTAAGAATGATTCCATCTTCACAATGACTAAGAAACTAAATTCATAACATTCTTAAAGATTAGTTAAATTTGAACCTAATAGAATGCAAAGCTTGGATTTCTAATAGAGAAAACCATAGTGAATTAGTTTTTTTTGAAGTTACAACCCACCGATGGTGGACGATGATGATCTTGGTTGTAATGGTGGATGTTGATGGTGTTAGTTGTGTTGGTGGATTGTGACCACCATAGTTGTATCAAAAGATATCAAACGTTAAATTTTGGATTGAATTAAACACGTAACATACGTAGTATCAGTTTTTATCTTTTTGATAATATGAATATTTACTTCCAATTTATTCATCCGTTCTTAGCAAATTCCTCATGGAAATAATTCTCACTCGTCAGTTTCATATACTCTTCTTCTTCATATATCGTATATATACACAAAAGAAAACAACTATGTCTAAAAGATCAGATCTTCTAATGGTTCTCAACTTACATTCCCGCCATAGCTGACCTCGGGAAACAAATCAGAATATCTCAAAACCTCATCAATTCTTTTTCAAAAAACAAAATCAAAGTTCCCTACCTTTTGTATTCATCAGATCTCAGATCCAATACCTCAAACATCAATCAATCGTACTTATCATTCCAACACATAAGCATCGACACACAACGCCGGAGTATGTAAAGCCTAGTCTTCTGTTGCTTCGCTATAATCAAACAACGACGCTGGCCGGTGGATTCCCGGCGAAGTTGTCTACGGTACTCCGATGATGACCGGATTAAGTAGGAATAAGTCTTCATTCTTGTTTTTGCGTTGCAGCTTGGCAATGAGTAGGTGAGTAGTTGTAGGCTGTAGCGGTATAACTATAAATGTATGAGTTAAAAATAGCTTCACAATTGCTTTATTTATATAGGCTGTTAAATGGTTCTCCCACTTTCTTCGACTTTTTTTTTTTTTAATGTCTCTTTCATTTTGACTCATTTTATTGAGTCTTCAGTATTGTTAAGGAACTCAAATTGCATAAAAATATATTCATCCTACTCTCAATTTGTCACATTGCAATTCTTCTAGAAGCTTTGTCAAAGAAGACAACTTAGCAAAAGGTCCGATTTATATTATGTTTATTATCGAATAATGTATTAGATGTATCAATGGCTACATGTTATAAGATTTACGTTAAAGTATGTATTTTTGCTCCTTCTAAAAGATTAAATCTATATAGTATATTGAATATTCACTCCCAATAACCTTTTTTTTTAATTAGTTTTAGAAAATAGCCATATTTTCATAATTTTTTCCAATAACTACTTTCTTTGAAAATTATACTACTGTTTATTGAAAATTATGATTTTCAAATATTTTCCTATTTTTCAAATATATATTTTTTTTCTTCCTTCCTATCATTTTTTTTCTTGAAATATTCATTTTTCAAACGAAAAATAAGTTTGAAACACAAGAACAAGTTCGATAATCATAAAATAGTTCGGAATTCAACCCAAAAGCAGTAAGATCTCTCTCTCTCTCTCTCTCTCTCTCTCTCTCTCTCTCTCTCTCTCTCTCTCTCTCTCTCTCTCTCTCTCTCTCTCTCTCTCTCTCTCTCTCTCTCTCTCTCTCTCTCTTCATGAAAGGACTTGTACCATATGTTGTTTTGTATATTTTTAATTGAATGAGTTGAATGAATTTAAAAGATAAGGTTTCCATGTGTTATGGGTTAAGAAAAAATAAATAAATAAATAAATAATAAAAAAACGAAAAAAGAAAAGATAATGTGAAGTTCATATGACAAGTAGGTTGAATGGATTGGATAGTCAATGTGATGATGTGAATTCTGAACCACTTTAAATACTTGTATTCTACATTTTTCTTCACATCTTTGTTATTTGTCGTGTATTTATGTGTTTTTCGAATTCTTATTCCTAACATGAACAACTTAAATGTGATTTAATGATAACGATGTGTAAAATATTTTTTTTAAATAAAAAACATTTATAAGTATTTTGTAACTATTACAAAAAAAATTGTAATTATTAGGTTTTGACCGGCTTGGATTGTTTCAATGATAAATCTCCTATAATAATAAAAGAGTAGTTTTTTTGTTATATGTCATCATATTAGGTCTCTTAATTAATGTGATGTCACTTGTCAATCTATTAATTGTCTATTCTAAATTTAATAGACCTACTAATTAATGTGATGATATTTTTCAATCTATTTATTCTTCATTTTAAATTTTAAATTTTATATTATTGTTTTCATTAATTCAAAAATAAAAAAATATCAAATATATTGAAAATTCATTTCACATATTTATTTGAATCAACGATTATAATTTTACATAACTAATAAAAATATTTTTTAATTAATAATTTATTTGAAAAAAATTGATTGATAATTTTTAGTTTTTTATATGAAAATTTAATTTTTCGCGGGTTATAAACTAATCGTATAATAGAAAACAAAATTAGGATAATCATTTTCCCATGTATACATAAATAAAGACTTTGGACTAATTCACTAACATTAACAAGTTTTTGATAAATGGACCAAAGCGTCAAAGATTCTGGAAGTTGGACTTCTGGAAATGCTTAGGAACCTTGATTAAAAAATAATTCTAGTCATACCTGCACGACCACAACCCAAACACAATACTTTTCAACTTACATGAAAATACGTAGTTATTTTGATAAGGAAATTTGTAACGTGCTCCTTCTAGTTAGATTTCAACTCATGATTGTTTATAAAGACAATATAGAGAAAAACACTCTATTAATTTTAGTTACTTTTCCGGATTTTTTTAAGAACTTATCAGTTTTTATGACGTGATATTTATCTTTTTTGTTTTTAGGTTAAGATGAAAACAAAAATAGGTGACGTTAACTCTTGTATAAGGTAAAATATGAAATAAACCATTTATTTAAGCAAAAATAAGTGATGTCGCTTATTTTTTTCCATGCCAACCTAAAAACAAACAAGATAAATGTTATGACACTAAACAACCGGTAACTTCTTAAAAAATGAATATTTTGGTAAATCTGAAATGTAAATAAAAATATAACGGTTTTTCTAAAAAAATGTAAGGATTTTTTTAAATGCTGGTAAATAAATGGTTAGATTTTTACATTTCGCCCTATTTATAATAATGAGATATTGATGCATACATTTATTACATGATTCAAATTAAATTCCAACTCTACCTATATATATATATATATATATATATATATATATATATATATATATATATATATATATATGGAGTGGTTCAAATGAGAACCATAAAAAATTAAGAACCCTGAGAACGTCAATTAATTAGTAAATATATACATGATACTCTTATTAAACATGTTAAAATCCTAATTTTTTGTGTTTTTGATATGAAAATAGCAAACTTATAATTTTTACAGTCTAATATTTCATCCATATATGTTCTCATATTTTAACACAAAACTTATATAAAATACAGCTTTACACAGTTATTTTATAGTTTAATGCAAAAAATTCACAACTTAATACAAATTGTTTTACAATAATTCACTAATTCAAAGAAGTTAAAAACTCAAACTCCACCGTCACATGTCGCCGCCAACCACCTGTATCAACATGGTAGTCGTTATTTCTTCCAATCAGATCTATAAATAAAGTCATGCATTAACAACTTAAATACTACATTCACAGTCTAATAAAACCTATTAATTAACTCTTTTTGAAATTAATGCAAAACAATTATAAAAACTAGTGGATTCTTACAAATTTATACAACAAAAAAATAAATATATTCATAAGAAAATTTAGAAAAAAATTATACATAAATCATTCATATTTTAACACATATAACAAAAGATTCACAGCAAAATGCAGTCAATTCATAGTTTAAACAGAAATTCATAGTTTAATGCAGTCAATTCATATTTTTAAACACATGAATCACAGTTTAATATAGTCAAATTCACAATTTAAATAAATATGCATAGCTTAATGCAATTAATTCAAAGTTTAAAATACAAAAATCATAGCTTAATACGTAAAATTCACAGTTTATTACAATAAATTTACAGTTTCATACAAAAAATATAAATTCACAACAATCATATCAATTAAAACTCTTAATATAGACAATTCACAGTTTAATATATAAAATTCATAGCTTAAATAATAAATTCACAATTTAAGACAAAAAAAAAATTATATTTATAGTCATATTTTCAAATTAAAACTTATATTTAGGGGTTAATATATGAAGACGTTTATATATATTAAAGGTGAATTTAATATATTAAGTCGTGAATAAAATTTACAACGTAATACACAAATTCACAGTTTAGTATACAAAATCAATCAGATACATCGTGTGCACCATATAAATTCACAGTTTAATAGAGCTTTTCAGAACTCTCATTCACAGTTTAATTATCAATATAGGACTCTCATTCATTGTATTTATAACATAAAAACATATTAATTCACACATTCACAGTAACTAACTTAAATAGAACTAAACAATAGTTAAAACATGAAAACATCACAGTTCAAAGCTTAAAAAAATTAACATTCATATTATGTGAGAAAACACTAACATAATAACACATATTTTAAATTCAATTCACAAATTAACAACAATAAAACATAAAGTGAATAAAAACTTGATGCAAACATTATAAAAAAACATAATAAACATGGATTAACAACTTACTAGTAGAAAAAAACTATGTTTGACAAAAGTAAACAACAAATGAGAAATTAGAACATTAAATTCACAACTTAACAAGGAAAAAAAAAACAAAAAAACTATGTTTAACATACCTGATGCAAATATGGTGTTGTTTTATTAAAGATCAGAGAGAGAAGGATGGAATTGAGTTGGCGGTTGTGACATCCCCAAAATCATGGCCAGAAAAGACCGGTTCAATTTATGCTTTTAAAATAATTTCAGAGTAATCCTTTAATTAAAAGAGTTGTGGAATTTGTTCCCAAAACAAAATATGATAAAATAAGATTTACCAAAGCATTTCTTAAAAAAATGTATTTTCATTATATAACAAAACTCGGGATGTTATGTTCTGATAAACAGACCAAAAGCATAAACATTACATTACAGACCTTACAACAGTTATATAAAACAACAGGTCCATAATCCAAAAATAACTTGACAAGTCATCCAACTTATGCTCTGGCGCCACTACCTATAATACAAAGAAAACTGAGTGGGTCAGGCTTGGGAGACTGGTGAGCACATAGGTTTTCAACCCACAATAAATAATTATTTTTAATTTCATCAACCAACAAAAACTCAATTATCCATTCCCGTTATCCTCACTTTACGTCCCTAAAACATCTGACACAAGGGACCTAGTTTAAGAATATTTCATCGGGGCGACAACACATGCATTCGGGGGTTTCCCAGCAATATATGTCAAATAAGGCAACCATGAGGGGGATGGAGTACATCAAATGAACACCCAAGTTCATTAACACCTACAGGTTGCAAGCTTGCTAGCGTTCCACGGGAGTGTCTAGAAAAGTCTATGGTCATCATCTAAACTCCGCTAGATAACTGAATCAAAAACAACAACATCGAGACCTCTCTTCATTTTAACACACATCAACTATCTACCCATGCTTTACCCACACTTTTGTAGATAAAAATACATATACAGTTTAAAATTTGTATAAAACATTTATTCAACACTTATTTCAAATAAAGAAATAATGTATAAACACATAACACATATTTTATGTAGAATACTTTGTATCAGTGTGTTAGAAGAAAAGGAATATACACTCACTTCAAATAAACAACAATATATATATATATATATATATATATATATATATATATATATATATATATATATACATAACACGTATTTCAAAGCAAATACTTCATATTTATGTCTTAGAAGAAAGTAATCGCACACTCACTTGATCAGAAGATGATCGGACAGCACCACGGCTCTAAGAGTAGTATTCTTCGGTAAAACTGGAAGATCTTCACACACCGGAATTCTTACGGGCAGAGCTTCGGCTCGGAAACTCTTTTCTTCGCGGGATCTTCGGTGCTTCGAGACTCGCTTCGGGTCTCGGGATGATACCGGGGCTTCGGGGGGTAAAATAGGGCTTAGAGAAAGTATCGAGAGTGGGAGAGTAAGAGATGAGCAGCCAAACTCGATTGCCCCTTGAATTCTATTTATAAGGCAAAAATGTTAGGTTCACCTTGTGAGCCACATATGCTCACCTCGTGAGCTACATATGCTCACCTCGTGAGCTCGATACGTCATTGCGTTCGTTATGGCCACTTGTCCTGGAAGACGCCCATCATCTGTTCACCTCGTGAGCCACTAATGCTCACCTCATGAGCTCTGACACAGCCTTGGAGTTCACGCCCCGAACTTTAGAAATTCATAATTTTTGCATATGAGCTTCGTTTTTGACGTTCTTTATATCCACGCGTAGGTGAGATTATGCTCTACAACTCTCGTTTAGAATCCGTTGGCTAATTTTGACTTATTTTTATTATATTATTTTTAGTAGGCCGGGACAGGAAAACTCCGTTATAAATTCATAATTTCTTCATCCGACGTTCGTTTTCGTCTGTCTTTTTACCGTTGCACTACCATTGACGAGATCTTCGATTCTCGTTTAGATTATTTCGGCTAAAAACCGCTCGATCTCAAATTGAGTATTCGGGTTGCATACCGCTAAGTCAAAACTTAGAAAAATCATAACTTACTCATACGAAGTCAGATTTGGACGTTATTTTTATGCACGCTCTCGGTTTAACGAACTCTACAACTTTCGTTTAGATTGCTAAGGCCAAATCTCGCTCTATCGTAAATTTGTGTTTTACGTCATTCAGCGTCGTGTTGGTTCTGTCACGAAACTTCGACAGGTCATAACTTCTTCGTTATAACTCAGATTTTGGCATTCTTTATATATTCAGAAACCTCGTCACGATCACTACATCTTCATGTATCAATATTGGGTTTATCTAACATTTCATTTTCACGCTTATTTTTATTTTTAATTTAATTAAGACACACAATTAAGCACAAAACACATAATACTCAAATAATACACTTCTATTATTTCGAAACGGGTTGCAAAGGTTAACCTAGACTATTACATCATCAGTTATGTCTAGCCTAGAAATGCGGGCCTTACAACGGTGTTACACCAGACCGGCAAGGCAGTAGTTATGGTAACTGTTAACATCGATCTCAAATATAGTCCGTCAATCTCGTCCGAAATCGTAGATCTAAAGGCATAAATTATAGATCCATAAGCAGAAATCATAGATCTGTTGTCGGAAATCATAGATCTAACATCGGAGATCATAAATCTGGATTGAACCGCTTCAGATCTGATGCAAATAAAAGATTTTGGAGGTTGAAGACATACATCTATGGTTGGTATAGGTCATGGTGGACCAGATATGGTGGTTTTTCATGGAGATCGAGAGAAAAAAAAAGATGGAGGACACCAAATCTGATGTAGATCTGGTGGTGTTTCACCAAAAAAAAATGAGGAGAAAAGATGATGCTGGAATATGATGGGCACGATGGCCAGAACCGACGTCGGTAGGTGGTGGCAACGATAGGTGGCGGCGCCAGTAGGTGGTGGCGACAGTAGGTGGCGGCGCCAGTAGGTGGTGGCGACAGTAGGTGGCGGCAATGGTGGTAGTTGATGATGATAGATGGAGGGTTTGTGTTTGAGTTGAGTGGGAGTGTTTGGATGCAAGAAAAATAATCAAGATCTTATTTTGTAGTTTAAGTTTAGAGGTTTTTAGGGTTCTTAACTTTTAGGGGTTCTCATTTGAACTTTTATATATATATATATATATATATATATATATATATATATATATATATATATATATATATATATATATATATATAGAGAGAGAGAGAGAGAGAGAGAGAGAGAGAGAGAGAGACAAAACAACCGAGTAATTAAATGTACAAGGATTTGAAACTAAACACCGGATTAGGAAACCTTCGGATAAATGTACAAGGATATGAAACTATAAATAATAAAATGTTATTGATTTACATTATTTTTATTCAATCTTATTACAAGTATATTATAGAAGCCATAATCATTTCGTCATTTTTTTCACATTATATGAGCAGATTCCAAATAATGAAAAAGTTGCATCAAATTAATAAAGAAGATCTAAGCTATTAAATCTGACACATTAAACTGTAGCGGGTGTATCTACATTTTTCAGATGATAATACTTGTCAAGGAGCTTCTCTGTGTACTCTCCGAATGTAAGCAATTCATTAGCTTGTATCAACTGTATTATAAAAAATAAAACAAAAACAAAAATTATAGCACAACTTTCGTTTATTAAGTCATTCTACTTTGAAATTTTCACCAAATTGTAGCATTCACATCAAAAGGATTGGTTATTACTTATTACTCACCTCCTGATTGACATGTCCAGACTCCGGAAAATTAAGTTTTTCATCCCTGAAAATTAAAAAATTAAAAAATTAGCATCAAATTATATTCTAACGAATGTTAATTTATAGGCGATATTACCAGTCAGGTTGCATAAAAAATGCAAAAGTTGATCTTTCAAGTCCTGTTGCTTTTTCTCCTTTTGGTGCCTGCAATTAAAATAAATTTTGCATTTCCATTTCTACATTGAGCTAAATGAAAATAATAATAATTTAAAAAAAAAAAAAAAGTCATGTGAACATACACGAACACAATGTGGTGTTGCACAAAGACGACCTCTTGAAAGTATTTCGGTTATGTTGCCAATTTGGTATGCAATTTCATCCTCCTTGTACACCACCTAATCCAAAATATACCAAATTATTATTTCAACAAAAAAAAAAATGAGAAGGGCATTTCCGTCTTTTGCCAAAGAAAGAAATAATATATATACTTTGACTATTTGACCGGTTCTTGTTTTGATATAAAGACCAGCAGTATTATCGGGGCATGGTATTTCTACACCGTCTTTGGTAAACATGGCATACGTGAGACCTACATTTTGAATTCAACCAAACATTACACAAATATAAAAATTTAATTTTAACTCAATTTATCAACATAAAATTTTTTCAATACATCATTGAAATATGTTAACATTTAAGGAGAGTTTGTTTTTTTTTTTTTATTGTTGATGGTTGTAATCTAGAAAAACATGGCTAAACATTTTAAAAAAAGACTAAATATGGAACCGTTTTTACACTTATAAATTGTTAAATGCTTTAAACTTTTTTATAAATAAATTAACTAGATTACAAAATAAAAATTAATTGCTAAAAAATTGTGTACCAGTGAGAGAACCATGATCTGTATGCCAGCCACACCATGATGACATGGAGTCATTATCATCAACATCATTACTACAAAAATTTTAAATAAAATAAATAAATGTTATGTTTACACATCAAGATTGGCCCAAATGCCCTATTTCATTAGGGGTTTTAACATTTTTGTTTTGTGGATCTTGTTTATATGATACTTGTAATGTTGTAATAAACTTGTAAACGTGTAGATGTGAAAAGACTATTTTACCCTTTTTCAGCAGGAAAGTAATACAGCAAACGACCTTTATGACACCGAGAACGGAACACAATCTGCTCAATCCCTTGATTGGACTGCATATCTATCCCATTCGACACTGTTCATTAAAGAAACAGTTACATATAAAAGTTCATAGATTTACAAAAACATTAATAAATTCAAGAATTAAAATATGATTATGGATGATATATTATAAAGAAAGTTACCATATTTATCACAATGATAAGCTACAAGTAAACCGACATCGAGTATAAGCTTTCCAAGAGCTTTAAAAGCTACATGCACAGCAAAAGATAAGATATATCAACATTCTAAAATGCTCATGAAGGGGCAAAATGGTAATTTCCGATTCATGGGTATTAAACATACCGACTTCAAGTTCAGGCAATGCAGTTTGAGGCCAAATATTTGATCCACAGTATGCAGGGTACCTGTGAAGCAAAGGATCATAGATTAGTTGCAACCAAAATCTGATCTAAAACTAACTGATGGACCAATATATTTATAACAATTACTAATGGGCAAAAGAGTAATTTCATATTGAAGCTTCTACAAAATAGGCTGAGGATATCAAGATTTTACCTTTGAAGTAGTAAAGCATCAGTAGTAGGTACGTCTAATAATGGATTTGCATAAAAAGAACCTTTTAGCAGATCTGCATAATTATTAATATATAACCATCAAATATCTTTTATAAAAGTTTATACTTTATATTATGGTTTTATCTCAAATTTGTATGCTTCACACCTGGTTTTCCAGATTCAAGCTTCTCTTTTCCATGGCTCCATCCAAAGTTATATCTATATGTGAACAAATGTAGTGAAATTTTAGAGATATGCAATTTCCTAAATTTAAAATAAAAATTTGATAAATACATTGTTTCTGAAATATACAAGTTGTTTGTGGTAACCTGCTTTGAGGATCTTCTAGATCCTTCTTCACCTTTTCAGGAAGTTTGGCTAAAATAGGAGCAAGATTTAGAAGATTTTGTCTCAATACAGTGTACCCAGGAACCTACACAAAATGTAGAGCAGTTTCAGATGACAAATTTAATGCCATTTATAAAATGCAAAATCGATGAAAGTTATGTGGTTATAAGCGGATTGACAGATTAAATTAGCAAAAAATACCACTAAACTTTCATACATCAGATATTGATATAATTCCCAATCCATCTGGTCCAAATCCTTCTTCAATTTTCATGGACAGATCAGCATCTTTATCCTATTCACATGGGTAACAATTAACAAACAAAAACAAGGGTCAGCATAATAAACAAATAAAAACAAGATTCAAACAAATTTTTATCAGTTTACTAAGATCAGAATCTTGATGAGATGCTTGATCTTTCTTTATTGATTCTAATCAATATGACTTATTAAAAAATAAAAACAATACACACTAAACCACTCAATAGTCAATGCTATTGAAAATGTAACATTTCCTGTTCTACCAATTATTGAGCCAAAATCAACTATTTTCCCATCATCTTATATTGATTTGAATCCATAAGATAAATCTACTTTCTGGCTATCTAAGAAATTTACTATGGCGACTTTCAGGTAAAATTGTTTGGTGATAACCGATTATAATCATGGCTTGTGATAATTTACAGACAGGATAATCAGATTTGAAGAAGCAATATATGTAAAATTACCTGATGATCCAATTATCTCATTCTAATTCTAATTAAGTAGCAGAACTTCCTTAATTACTTCGCTTTCTTACCAATAAAAAATTACATGAACCTCTGACCTTTATGGAAGTTAAAAGCGGAATTGTAAACGATAAAACTTACTTTAAGCTGCGTAAACGGAATGACAACCGTCCGGAGTGTGGGAGTCTGGGCGGCTGCAAGAGATCCCGACGTCATCTCAGGGATTGGACTGCGGCACCGGGAAGAACGGCGGAGACGGAGGCGATAATGACGCAAATTGAGGAGGGATTGGGGATGGAAGAGGAAGAGAATTTTGGAAGTTTATTTGAAGCATTTGGTGATTTGAACGAACACGAAACGAGGAGGATACTGATGTTTGTTTTTGGACTTCAGCGCCGTTGCTTTTGCAAAACGACTCTTAGTAATTTACAAAAATGGTCCCTCAACTATTTGAGGAGTACTGGTATTTACATCAAACATTCCAAAATTCGAATCTCGTAACCTTTAGCTGTAGTTCAAAACAGAAAACTATCTAAAAAGGTTAAAACTTGAGTTTTGTGCCGTGATATAGTTTTACTTTTAAAAATAATTACTATAAGATAGTAAATTAATTTTTGATCGGTTTTGTTTCCTTTTTAAAATATATAATTGCCCTTTCAATTTTATAGCAACCACCACCAATCCCCTTTCAATTTTGAGTTGTCTGTTTTTTTTTTTTTTTTCATACGTGAATTATATTTATGTTATAGTGTAGAAGATATACCATTACTGTGGGCCTCTCTATCCACTGTAAATCTGGAAGACCCATGAATATAATTTTTTGGACTTGTCATATTACAACAATACAATGATCGGATCTCTTAACGATCCCATTCCCAATCTCTTCGATATGACCTCTGTGAAAAATGGTTTTTTCTGACTTACAAGTACCCATACCTTTCAAATCCATTCCACTTTACCCAGTGAATACACCTAACATTAATCAACCGAAAGTTAAATTTCGTTTGTAATGATTTGAAAACCCCACATCGGTAACAATATATCGAAGAGTAAACATCTACATCCCGATCACCGACTTGAATAGTGATGAACACAAGTTGGTTTGCAAATTGTGATGGTTTTTTCAGGGCTGATTATGTCATTGACCGAACGTCTTCATAAAATGGAGACGACCTTTGCTTTCTTCTGGTTTAACGTGGCAATTTCCGGCCATGAATAAATGACGAAGATAGAAGAGAGAAGAGAGGGCGGTGGAGGGGGTTGCCAGCATCTCAATTTTGAAGGCTATCGACATGGAAACTGGGAGGGATATCCACGAGAATATTTTTTTTCAATATAAAATTAAGGTCGAAATTACTTTGACCATGTTTTAGTAAATATTTTATAAATAACAAGTGTTTAGTAAATATTTTTTCCAATCATTATCGTTTAGTAAAAAACTCTTAAAACTTAGCCAGGAAACCCAAGTATTAGTTAACTTAAATTTATCCGGTTTACTAGTTTATAACTTGTGCAGTGCATGGTTACAAAATTAATTAGATTTTAATAGTAAAAAAATTCAAAATTATTAATCATTTATTTTAATTAAATTATTAATTAATAGATTTTTTTAGTTATATATAAAATTATAATCATTGATTTAAATAAATATATAAAATTATATCACTTTTTAATTTGTATTAATTTTATTTTAATTTTTATTCTAATGTTATTAATTTAATGTAATTAGAGTAGGAAATTTAAATTTTGAAATTTGAAATGGATAATCAATAGGTTGACAAGTGACATGCATTAATTAGGAAACATAATAGGGTGACACATTACAAAAGAAAAATAAAATATGCATTAATTATGAGACTTAATATGGTGACACATGTCAAAAGAAAAATAAAATATGCATTAATTATGAGAGTTAATATAGTGACACATGTCAAAATGAGAATAAAATTATTCTTTTATTAAAGTTAGAATTAGAATAAGGAGATTTAAATCTTACCCTTTTCTTTTTTGACCGATAGTTGTTAGAAAAATATCTAGAAAGGTCCTAATATTTTACCATAATTTATAAAAAAAAAATCTTAAATTAAAATTTGTTTACGGAAAATATGAATTACCAATAAAAAGATGATTTGATCCATTTTTCCCGAATTACCAATTTCAGTACATGGTTTTATTAAAGTACCATCAATTTACCCTAATTTACGAATAAATCACAAACTAAAATTTAGTAATGATTTGACATTTTTCTCCATGTAACATAAATATTAGTGGTCTTATTGCTGACTTTAACACATAGCCATTAAATTAGCTGATAAGATGGATTCGATGGGTTATATAATGCTATATTTACTATAAAATTTGATATTTATCTCATCGGTTCGTTTATGATCATGTATCTAGTTCAGCAATGAAACCAGTAAAATTTGTGTTTGCAGGAAAAAATAACAGGAAGTGAGCTAATGTCTGATGAGATGTATTTATTGGGTTACATAAGATTAAATAGACATTTTGAAATTTCTTATAAACATAAAAAATGATGAAGCTGTTAGTTTATGTAATTATTACGGTCTTAGTTTGATGCACTTTATATTTCAAAAAAATATACAATAAATCTAGATATCGATAAGCATAGCATTATATAACCCAACATGTCAATCTCATCAGCTCATTTAATGACTAGCATCCAGGTCACCAATAAAATTGATAAAATGTATGTTACAGGAAGAAAATTATCAAATTATCACTAAATTTTAGTTTGAAACTTATTCATAAATTAGTGTAAAATAATGAGATTTTCATGAAACAAGTAAATAATGAAACCGAAAAACCTAAAAAAAAATTATCAAATCGTCATTTTTACCAGTAATTCATGTTTTTGTTTTTTTTTTTTTTTTTTTTTTTTTTTAAACAAATTTTAGTTTTGAATTTTTTTGTAAATTATGGTAAAATATTAGAAATTTTTTTAGTTTTTATTTACTTATTTGATTCATAAAAATTATAGAAAACCAAAATTGGCTTATCTATAAGTGCGTCAAACTTATCACATCTATTGTGAATTTTGTTCTTTTTATCAGATTTGTTTATGAGATATTTGTTTTCATATTATAGTTATGATTATAACAAGAAAATATATTTTTATATTTACCTTAAAAAAAAATAGTAATTCTTGTAAACTCTTTTTGCATGTATGTTCAAATCTTATTACTTGGATCCCAAAATATCATATATTTATTTTTCTTTGCCTCACATCCAAATACTTAAATTATGCATGAAATATATCCATATTGCACATTAACAAAAAACATGCACATTGAAGGGCTCAAGGACCAATAAGAGCTAAACTTGAAATATCTTGGAACTTAGAATGCTAATTGCTATCTAAATGTCTCCTTGCTATTTTTCCAAGACAAATTCCCAATGACTCAAACACTAAGTTCATCTGCCTCTGAGCCTAATGCTTCAAAAAGAGCTTCCACTTCACTTGCTTCAACTTCCTCTAAACTTGATGGATTCCACTTGGGATTCTAATTAAGATTCAAGGATATCAAAAAAAAAAAAAAAATGTCAACATTATTACATCATAGACTTCATTTTTTTCTTATTAAGGCAAATTTTCAAACCTGATCCTTATCCACCAATACTGCTCTAACCCCTTCAGCAAAATCACTTCTTACAGAAGACCTTAAAGCAATGCGGTATTCAGTTTTCATAACACCATTTAACTATATATATACAACAAAAATCATCATATCAAATCAAAATTTCATTAAAACTCAAGCCTGAATAAATAAATATATTAAAACTCACTGTGGATAATTCATGTTGGTTGTTTCTGCATGCAGATGCAACTCTAGAGAAATATGTTTGTGTAAGGAAAACAGAAAATGGAGCTCCTTTCTTAATCCCCACAAGAGCATCTGTTGCCCACTGTGAAACTGCACACAATAGGGTGTTTGTTTCTTTTTACGAATTTGCCCCTATTAAGCCTTAGTAAGTCAAAAAGAAACAACTTCAATGCCTTTATTCTTACCTGATGCATCAGTATTTTGCTGATACTTTTCCAGCTCTTCTGTAATTTCTTTAACAGATTTATTTGCACCAAATGTTGAAACTATATGAGGCAAAAGTGACTTCAATTTGGACTCTGACTCAGGGTTGCTACTATACTTCCCCAATATTGCTTCAATGTCATGATGTGGATCCTCAGAACTGTATACAAATCACAAATATATATATATATACATGATACATATATTATATTTATTGCTTATATGTAAATCAAAGGGAAAGTAAGAAATATACAATGTAGTTGACAACAGAGTGTCCTTAAGTGGGCCCAGATTTCCAGATGTGACAAAATGTGTCCCAAGACCTACATAAAGTGCATCAGCTGGACTTGAAATTCTGTTCCCTGTGATTCCAAGATATGCACCTGTGCATACAAATAATCACATGAACATGATATTTACTATTTTTTTTGTTCTTTTTGTGGATGAATAATTTGTTAAGTTAAGTTTTAGTGTCAATATTTACCAATTGATCCTTCTCCTGGAGTTTGTGCTGCTATGTAAGCAAACCCAACATCTGGAAACAAACCAATTCCATTCTCTGGCATAGCAAGAAGAGTTTTCTAGAAAAAAAAAAAGGATTATGTCATTATGATGAATTTTACATTTTTACATTTTTACCACATGATTGTTGTTGGCTTACCTCTGTTATAATTCTGTAGCGACCATGTCCAGATAGGCCAATACCAAATCCCATTGTTACACCATCCATGAAGCTTATGTATGGCTTTTTGTACTCAAATATTTTACAAATAAGAGAATATTCAGCAGCGAATACCTGTAGATATAAATAAGTTAGAGTTAGGATTATATAATTTGTAACATAATGTAACATATTTATGAAACCTTTTGCACAAGAGGTGTGTTTTTGTCCTTTTGGATTTCAGCAACAACCCCCTTAATATCCATTCCTGCATGACCATGAATGTTTACATATGTAAACCTTCATTAACACTGAGATTATAATTGACATTCTAAAAGATGAATGGGAAAAATATGGAAGTGATTATATCATCAACCAATATGTGTTGCAGAAATGGAGAAGATAGTTTATGGAAGACAATCTTGATACCTGCTGAAAAAGCACGTGATGAGCTGCCCTCAACCAGAACACATTTCACCTTTGGGTCCGTTTCCCATTCATCAAGAAAACTTTTGTACCTTAAATCCATATCTGCAGTCGACAGAACAAATCTTTTTTGAATTCCAATTGGTGCTTCAAATCTAGAACTGTGGATGAACATAGTAAACTATATATTTGATGCATTTTGAACTCGTTGAAATGGAATTTGTATATTCGCAAAGCTTAGGGTAGTGAAAAATCATGCAGAAGGGTTCATAATGGATCTAGCTTCAAAGAAACAAATTATACCTCGAGTGAATCAAATTCAACTTACCAAACCGATTACGTCCCTTAAGAACTGAGATAATTGATATTAACCAAATTTCTGTATCCTAGATTAATCGAAACGTTATCTCGTTATTCTATTTCAAACAGCAAAGCTCAAAACTCTATCCCAACTTCATTATAGTTAATTACGATTACAATTATTCAATATCGTAGGATTATTCTCATTTCTATTAATCTGTACACAGATAGCATCATCTAAGGGGGTTAAATTTCTCGATGATTATGGCTGGAAGATAAGCAATAAGGAAAAAACATGTAACCTAAATTCATGGCGTTGAGAGCTTTTGGACGATCGAGGGTGATAACAGCAACACCGTTTGGTAAGACGTTCCCTTTGACAAAGTCGGCGGCGGTGGCCATGGTCGCGTAAGCTGCTACAGAGAGAGATCGATTTGATATGTAGAGAGAGAAAGTGCGAGTGAACTTGGGGAAGACTGGAATCACTGATAATCCGAAGAGCATTCGCACTGCTTTTTACAGCAGTAGCTAGCAGCCTAGCAGGAGGACAAGTGAAGCTCATAAAGATTCTTTTTCTTTTTCTCATTTTCATATTTTTAGTATTTAAAACTAGTACGGTTCATTATTTGGATAAAACCAAATTGTTCAATTGGACAAATTGAATTGGACTATTTTGTTTGGATATTCGGATTTTTGGATTGGTTTTTCAACAAAACCGAATTACTATTTTGGATTTTGGATTGGTTTGGTTTATAAAATATGAACCGAATAATCCAAAAAAACCGAATAACAATTTATTATTTATTTATTTTTAATATAACTATAACTATTTATTAATTTTATAATTTATTTTTTCAAATAAGTTCAAAAAGTTCATCTCATAAAAAACATTAATATGTATTTTCTCTTAAAAGTTCTTTATCTATTATATATTAAACTATAATATACATTCTTAGTAGTTTATAAATTTTAAATCACAATTAAATGTTTTTTTTTGCTTCTTCTATAAAAATTGGATAATATTATAATTATATGTCATTTTAAAATGTTTTAGTTTTTGAAAATTGAATTATAAAAACCGATCCAACTGAATTTTAATTGGATCGGATCGAATCGGATTTGAATTTAGTTTGGATTATTCGGATCCATATTTTGAAAACCGAAATTAATTTGGATTTACTTAATTGGATCAGATCGAACCGATCAATCCAAACGAACACCCCTATTTAAAACGATAAATAAGTTATGAATAATTAGGTAAACTTATATCTATTCTTAATTATTTAATTTGTTTGTTGCATAGACTTCTTATAATCTTATTGTTTCTCGTAATTCCATCTGGAGTGAATTACATCACTTGTCTATATATAGTTTATCAAAAATCATACATTTGGTTTTCGGTCTTTAATTTTTAATTTTTTACGTTTTTATTCTTACATTTCTTAGTGTTAAACTCTAACATGTGCAACACACATGAGGCCTGATGAGCATAGTTCCGATGAATCGCTTGTCATTGTCTATATTTGTCACGACACTCAACTAGCAATCTAAAGTATTAAACCGTGTGGCAAAAGAAACCTTTGTCTCCACTATAAAATGCATAGGCATTTTCATTTCTAATCATCAAAACCCTAATCTAATATGGCACCTTTTGTAAAGAAAATGGTGATGTGGTGGAAGTTGAGAGCTAAGATGGGTCATTTGACTTCACAAATTGATCACCATATGTTAAATTTGTCAAAGATGTTGACAAATATTTCATGGCACCTGATAGATGCAAAAATAAGATAAAACAAGTAATTGGAATCAAATGAAGCCTAGTGATCAACTATATTTGGAATGTTATGAGGAACATGAGGATTTTCATCTATGTTTCATTTATAGATGCTGCGAATGCTTACGATGGTGATTCTAAAGAGCAATTTTATATAAATATATTTTTTGATAGTGACTTTGATTTTCATGAAGATGTGAATGCATATGGGATAAAAGTATATATGAAGGAAACAAGTCTTGGTAATGATGCACCAGATTAATGATCGTCTAGTTGTATTTGGGAGAAAAAGGCATACAAGAAGGTTACACAATGAATGAAAATGAAATCCAATTTTAGTATTTTTGGTATTTAAATCTTTTTAAAAGTTATCTATGTTTGTTATCAAACTCAAGTTAACAAGACTAAGGGCGTGTTTGGCACGGAGCTTTTGGAAGCGTTTGGGAGCTTCTAGCTTTTAGTTTTTAACAAAACGCTCTAGTTTAAACAAAAAGCTTCGTTTCGCAGTACGGGCGTTTAGCTTTTAGTTTTAACAAAACGCTCTGATTCTAAAAGCTACTTCATATAACTTTTAACAAAACGCTCCGGAGCTTTTGAAATCAATTTCCATAATTACCCTTAAAAATATATTTATATATTTTTTCTATTTTTAATCAATTGTCCTTTTATGTAATTTTATGTATTTCAAAAGTTTCTAGCTACTTTTGCCAAATATTCATATAACAAATAAAAGCAACAACTTCCCACTACCAGCTAACCGCTACCCGCTTCCAGCTAACAGCTACTTTTGCCAAACACGCCCTAAGACCCATATACACACAATAAGATCAAAGGGTTGTTAATATTTACCAATTTTATCTTTATACAAACTCTTATGTGTTGTATGTTTTTTTCTAAAATCTCTTTTGGCCATTTTTGTCTGTCGGAGGATAGACATTTTCGTTGCAAGGTGTTTGTTTTTTAGAAGACCGTAGACCTAAAAAGGTTTGTGTATCTTTTTTTCCTAAAAGACATGACACAGACTCTATCAAATACTAAAATAACTAAAATAAAATAAAAAAACACGCTCTTCATGTAACATGTTTATCTTGTTTGATCTCATTAACACATTTAAACATTGTAGAAAAAAGAGACAAATCCCACTTTTAAGGTCTTTAAAAAATATTTAATTTCTTAAAAGTATAACAAACTTTAAGTGCAAAATGATAGGACATATAGTACTTTGTTTAGACGCTACTAAGACTTCTCCCTTGCTTTTATTAGGGAAAATGACTCTTGAGGGTAATTAACTTTTGCGTTTGTACTCATTTGGTCCATTTTCTTTTTTTTTGTATTCAATATACCATCGAACTTGTTGTTGGTGTTTACCATAGCCCTTTTGACCGGCTTTTGACCTGTGATAGCCGGTCAAAGGGTTATGGTGAACACATACAACAAGTTCGATGGTATATTGAGTACAAAAAAAAGGAAAGAGACCAAATGAGAACAAACGCAACAGTTGGTTACCCTCCTGATTCATTTTCCCTTTACTCATTTACAACAAATCTCATATCATCTCCTACTGATATTAATGACTTTTATGAGATTTATTCTTGCTTCTCTTCAAAACATAACCTACGAAAGGACATTATTCATACATGTATAACTTTGTAATGCACTTGAATATTTATTAGGGGAATCTCGACTAAGCGAGCGCATTTCATGACTACATTTACATTTCCAATCAAATGATTTATCGTATCATGGATTCTAAACAAGTCTACAAACGAGTGGAATCACAAGTGCTATGATTTTTGAGTTTATTTAGCTTTAAGATCGAACTCATGGGATAAGATACAATATCAATATGTACAATATTATGGTGTATTGTACATATTGATGTTGTATCTTATCCCATGAGTTCGATCTTAAAGCTAAGTTAACTCAAAAATCATAGCACTTGTGATTCCACTCGTTTGTAGACTTGTCTAGAATCCATGATACGATAAATCATTTGATTGGAAATGTAAATGTAGTCATGAAATGCGCCTGCTTAGTCAAGATTCCCCTAATAAATATTCAAGTGCATTACAAAGTTGTACATGTATGAATAATGTCCTTTCGTAGGTTATGTTTTGAAGAGAAGCAAGAATGAATCTCATAAAAGTTATTAATATCAGTAGGAGATGATGTGAGATTTGTTGTAAATAAGTAAAGGGAAAATGAATCAGGAGGGTAACCAACTGTTGCGTTTGTTCTCATTTGGTCCCTTTTTTTTGTACTCAATATACCATCGAACTTGTTGTCTGTGTTCACCATAACCCTTTGACCGGCTATCACAGGTCAAAAGCCGGTCAAAAGGGCTATGGTAAACACCAACAACAAGTTCGATGGTATATTGAATACAAAAAAAAGAAAAGGGACCAAATGAATACAAACGCAAAAGTTAATTACCCTCAAGAGTCATTTTCCCCTTTTATTATATAGGCATATATCAAGTAATTTTTTTTTACCATGGACTTCTCCCTCCCTTTTTTTTTTTTTTTTTTTTTTTTTTTTTTTTTTTTTTTTTTTTTTTTTACCATGGACTTCTCCCTTGCTTATTACATATATCAAGTAAAATTTTCTATACAACATCCGATATGAGATAGGTTTTCTTTGAACTCCATATATAGTTTACACTCACCTTCGTCATCCTATGTTAGTTATTAAAATTTGTATTAAATTTCAATGTTGTAAAATTATAATTATTGAAAAAAGACTTTTAAATTTAAAAAAAAAAAATAGTTTGTTTCAACTTCAGTTGTAGCAACCTGCAAAATATGAAAAATAAATAGTTTTTTTTTCTTGTAGACTATAAACATTTGATTTACCTTTTCTTCTATACGTGCATTTCTTAAGGTTCCTCAAAGGCCATATATCACATATATGATATGGTTAGGTCTGACCATGGCCCAAATGTAGCCACAAGTTCAAACTCTAAGATGGCAAACTTTGCGTTTATGGTGCTTATTAATAGTGGTTGTATAATCTTTATCTTACAAAAAATATTTTGTATTACGAGTATATTGCATGCATACAAAAATATTTGTGAGCACAATTAAAAACATTTTTTAAATTTTTTACTAAAACAATTTTACACACACACACACACAAAAAAAAAAAGAAAAAAAAACGATTCTAAACCCATTTTAGAAGTGGTTAAAAGTTTTACAAAATAAACTCTTTTAATTTCAAAACTTAATTATGCTTTTAAGAGTTTCATAAACAATTCATGGCTATAAAATAATAATAATAAAATTTAAACACGTAGTTTAATAATCAACAGTTAACTAAAAGAAATCATGAATTGCCCATGCCTAAAAATCTTATGACTATTCCATGAACCACCATAAAATAACGACCCCAACCTAAGGTAAAAAATCAAAAATAATTTTTTTTCCCAAAAATAGGATTTAATTAATTTTTTAGGGGTTTCATCGGAAACATCTGGCACGCTACTCTGTGTTGCTACTGCCAACACAGGTCACCAAGCATACCGTATGTGGTGGGCTGCTCCACCGCGGAAGGCAAGAGAGGCGGCCCACCTTCGGTCCGAGCCTTGTGAGCTGACTCACGTGATCGGTTGTCTTTTTTTGGGCCTGGTTGGTTGCTTCTAAAGTCGGCTTGCAACTTGGACTTTAGGTTGCAAAGACTGTTGGGCTAAGGCAGCTTTAGGCTTGAGTAGTAGTCCATTTGTTGGTAAGGTTTATGTTTTTGTGGTTTTTTGTCTGAATAATAACTAGAATGAAAAACCTTAACTATTACAAGGCACAAAATGACCAATCCAAATCATACATCACAAACCAATAATAGTAATAATATTCACAAGCAACCAAAATATGTCAAATTTGAGAAAAAGCAATGTGTGAATTATAAACATCCAACGAGCAAATTACTTTGATGATAACATTATTAGTCATGTATGTGAAATATTGATAATGTTAATACTTTCTAAAAGTTAAAAGATCTAATGTAACACTTATATTTCGGGGAGAGAAGTATTGCTCATTATGATAAATTATATTAAAAATTTTGATAAAATAAATATAGTTGAAGTTAATAAAATAAATAAAGTTAATGGACTTAAAAAATTCAAGTTAATTGGAAGGTTAATTTGGGTCGAATCAAAATTTTAAAGTTTGAGGACCTTGCCAAATCGAAAAAGTTTAGGTGCTGTTTGTTTTTCTGAAACCAAAATGTCTGCAGTCTGCGGACCACATCTGCAAGCCTCTGCAGCAGAAGAGGTGGACCAAACGTCTGCAGTCTGCAATAAGAAGGCTGTTTGTTTTTTAACATCTGCAGGCTGCTGAAATAAACTGAATTTTAAATAAAATGATTTTACAAACTTAAAATGAAATTTCAACACCAAAATTTTAATAATAATAGTCTTATAAATTTCATGCAACCAAATTAGTCATACAATAGTCTAAGGTGTTGTTTGTTTTTCTGAAGCCAAAATGTCTGCAGTCTGCGGACCACATCTGCAAGCCTCTGCAGCAGAAGAGGTGGACCAAACGTCTGCAGTCTGCAATAAGAAGACTGTTTGTTTTTTAACGTCTGCAGGCTGCTGAAATAAACTGAATTTTAAATAAAATTATTTTACAAACTTAAAATGATTTTTCAACACCAAAATTTTAATAATAATAGTCTTATAACATTGAAAATAAAATTCATGCAACTAAATTAGTCATACAATAAAAAAAATGTTTTACAATAACAATTTCATTTAAAACAATTCAATCTATATTGTGCATCAACTGATCAGCAATTTCATCACGTAACTGAGTCATATATTCACGGTCTGCTGCAGTACCATGTGTTGGAATCCCGTCTTCATCATCATCAATGGCCACATTGTTATTTCGAAACGGGATATTGGGTTCATCGTATCGTGCGAAATACTCATCATTCAATCCTTCTTTCCTTATATAATTATGAAGCGCGAAGCATGCCATGGCAATGTTTCTTTGTGTCACAAACGGGAATGGTGCCATCCTCTTCAATATAGGGAAGCGTGCTTTCAGCACACCAAAAGCACGTTCAATGACATTCCGAAGTTTTGCATGTCCATGGTTAAATTTTTCTTTATTGGTCAATGCACGTCTTTGACGAAAATCTCCAAGCCAATACCTCACATTACGATAAGGGGTTATAAATCCTCGAGTGTGTGCATACGCGGCATCACAAAGATAATATATGTCTGAAAAAAAATGCAAAACACTAATCAATTTTCAAATTAAAATAAAAATATTTAAAAAAAACAAAAATTTACCTGGTGGTGGAAATGGGAATGATGCTTGTGGATCGGCTACTACTTCTGATAATATTCTAGAGTCATGCGCTACCCCTTCCCACCCGGTCACAACAAATGTAAAAATCATATTGAAGTCACAAATTACCAATACGTTTTGGTAACAATCTCCCTTTCCCCTACTTCTATATAAGTCTTGTTTCTTAGCAGGGACAACAGCATGTATCAAAGTGCCATAAAGTGCACCAACTGCTCCTTTGAAAACCCTTCGTAGCCTTCTATTATGTCCTGGAATGTTTGGATTCTGATTAAAAGATGTTGGTACTATAACATCTTGTGCGAAAAGCATCATTTTTTCCAACACTTCATAAAAAAATTTATGAATTGTTTGCTTCGAGTGTTGAAATCTCCGCTTGATAATCACGTAACGTTGATTATGTCCGATCATCATAAAAAACATAGCCATCTTTTCCTCAACTGATACATGTTTGTTGTCCTTTAATGAGTAATTTACTCTAAAATGAGCACATAGTCGTACAAAAGATTCACGGGACATGCGTAATACTTCAACACATTGTAAACGATTACGGTGTAATAACTCCAATGTGTATTCGTGTCCCGTCATTTCCGAATCATTATCCCGCAATCGTTTCACACCCCTCTTCCAAAAATAACAGATGTATAGGTACATTAGAATTACGAGAAGTAACTTTTGATCGTGATCCATATGAACCTAAAATCAACAAAGTAGAACTTTAAAAAACATTACATAAACCATATTTCAAGTATCAAATAAACATTCCATTTATCATATTTCAAGCCAAAATAACATTACATAAACCATATTTCAAGTATCAAATAAACATTCCATTAATCATATTTCAAGTACCAACAAGGGCAAAAAGACCTAACAAAATAGTTCCAACAAAGGCAAAAACATTTAACAAAGTAGTTCCAACAAGGGCAAAAAGACATAACAAATACTTTCAACACTAGAAAATCATCGAACAATCTTCCCATCCTTCAAAACTCCTAAACTGGTACCCGTCATCTCAAACCACCCTCGTAATATTTCGGGAACATCGGGCAAATGCATCCACATCTCTCTTATGTTCATGGTTCCTCCAAAAATATGATATGCGACAAAGCGTAAAGGATCTGTAGGGCCTAACCGAAGGACCTCTAACTTCTCTAAACACTGAGGAATTGTATACCCTTTAGTCAAACTTTGTAGAGCTTTCTTCATTTCAAATGCTAAATCGTCAGCAGTAACAGAAGTTCCATCAGGTGAAGAAGCAGACAGTGAGGCACTAGGAGCTACAGGAGTTGAGGGTTTAGCCCTTTTGTTGGGGTTACCGGATGGTGTAGCAGTATATGGTGAACGAGCAGAAGGTGAAGCAGTAGAAGGTGAAGCAGCAGAAGGTGGTGGCTCATGATGAGAAGTGTCAACACCATCATCATCCATTGCATCAAAAGGGGTGGCGGTGATCTGAAGTGGTGGAACACGACAGGAGGATGCGCCAGCTACTGATGATGATTGGGTTGAGTAACTCCTAAAATTACCAGTAGCACTATTTCCATCAAAAAGACGTGCACAAAGATCTGGAAAAGGCAGTGGAATTGTTCTCAAAGAAGCAGCTTTTGGATGCCCCTAAACCCAAATGTAACAAGAAATAGTATAAGAATATTTGGCAACTTCAAACGTAAATGTTATATATATATATATATATATATATATATATATATATATATTATTGTATATTAATGTATATGTACCTTCTTAAAATCATCCCACTCCTCGGCTGTTAAATTAAAAGTGTTTGTTTGAGATTTGTATATATTACCGGTTTTGTTTTTTAAATATACCCATCCAGTGTATTTAGCTTTCAGATTGTCATATGCGTTTTTCATTTGTTTTTGAGTCAACTCAACCCCAAATTTCTCCTTAAGAACTCTTCCAAGCCTTATCCATGAATCTTTCTGCAAACTCAATCCTTTTCTACCAACACTCTCTACTTCTTCAATACAAGTATCCAATAAGCATTTTAAATGCTCATTGGTCCATTGTTGTTTTTCTCCCATCTCTAATAACCAAATAACAATAAACAATCAACAAGTAACATCATTCTTTCAAGAAAAAGTTTTTATTTTCACGACAAATTTGTTTTACGACACATTTGTAATTTTGTTTTATTTTCAATCACAATAATGTGAAACTTTTTATTCAATTATAAATAACCTCAATTAGAGTGTTTTAATTCAAAGTTTTCTAAAAAACTTTATAAATCAAATACATTTCACTTTAACGACAAAAACTTTACTTCTATCAAATAAACAAAACTTATGACTCTTTTTGATGCTTTCTATCATATACATACAAAATCAACAATCATATACATATACACTATCATATAAATATACACAATCAATAATCATATATATATATACACAACCAAAACTCATATACACATAAACAATCACAATCAACAATTATATACATATACACTATCATATTTAGCAAATAAGAATTTTCATCAAGAAAAAGCTTGATTTCAACAACTAACATCATTATTTCATAACATTATTTCAAGAAAAAGCTTTGATTTCAACACATTCTAGGCAAATTATATCATCCACGAATCAACAATCTTATTCATATACACTATCATATATACATACACAATCAACAACCATATACATATACACAATCAACAATCATATACACATTCACAATTAACAAAAGAATATGTTATCTTTTGCTTGGTAGTTCTGTTTATTGGCTTCCAATAAAAAAAAATTATAGATCCCAGGTGTGAAAAAACAGGAAGACAGCTTGCAGGTAAGGTTTAACAAGAATGACAGCTTGCTGGGAATTGTTTACAGGTAGTATTTTCAATTTTAGCAAGAATATATGATAAATTATACACCTCCAAGATTTGAATATGAAGGAATACCCAACAAAATTAATATTTTCGAGGAAACAAGGATGCGACTGGAGATACCTGTTCGCTGAATTGAAATTGAATTGAAAGAGAGAGGAGGGATGACGACATACCTGTTCGCTGCAATCGAGAAGTGGCGCTTGCTGTTCGGAGGCGACGAACGGAGATGCGACCGGAGAGGAAGGTGGCGACGGGCGGTGCGGCGACAGATCGAAGGTGACAGTCGGTCGGCGAAACTTGCTGGAGTGAAGATGGAGTTGTCGAGCTATCTGTGTACAAAGACGGGAGGCTTGGATGAATGGAGGCGGAAAAATAAAACGCGTGTTTTTTTTTTAGGTCAAATGAACTTGGCAGACTTTAGAAGAGGTTGGCCCATATCTGTGTGGTGAAGACCTCGCGCAGACGTTTTTATGCCTGCGCACTTCAGAAAAACAAACGCACTTCAAACCTATAAGTCTGCGCGTGGTCTGCGCCGCGCAGACAGAAGACCTCCCGCAGATCTGCAGAGAAAAAACAAACACCCCCTAATAACATTGAAAATAAAATTTATGCAACCAAATTAGTCATACAATAAAAAAAAAACTAGTTTTACAATAACAATTTTATTTAAAACAATTCAATCTATATTGTGCATCAACTGATCAGCAATTTCATCCTGTAACTGAGTCATATATTCACGGTCTGCTGCAGTACCATGTGTTGGAATCTCGTCTTCATCATCATCAACGGCCACATTGTTATTCCGAAATGAGACATTGGGTTCATCGTATCGTGCGAAATACTCATCACTCAGTCCTTCTCTCCTTATAAAATTATGAAGCGCGAAGCATGCCATGGCATTGTTTCTTTGTGTCACAAACGGGAATGGTGCCATCCTCTTCAATATAGGGAAGCGTGCTTTCAAAACACCAAAAGCACGCTCAATGACATTCCGAAGTTTTGCATGTCCATGGTTAAATTTTTCTTTATTGGTCAATGCACGTCTTTGACGAAAATCTCCAAGCCAATACCTCACATTACGATAAGGGGCCATAAATCCTCGAGTGTGTGCATACGCGGCATCACAAAGATAATACTTGTCTGTAAAAAAATGCAAAACACTAATCAATTTTCAAACTAAGATAAGAGTATTTAAAAAAACAAAAACTTACCGGGTGGTGGAAACGGGAATGATGCTTGTGGATCGGTTATTGCTTCTGATAATATTCTAGAGTCATGCGCTACCCCTTCCCACCTGGCCACAACAAATGTAAACATCATATTGAAGTCACAAATTGCCAATACGTTTTGGTAGCAATCTCACTTTCCTCTACTTCTATATAAGTCTTGTTTCTTAGCAGGGACAACAACATGTATCAAAGTGCTATCAGGGGCACCAACCGCCCCTTTGAAAATCCTTCGTAGCCTCCTATTATGTCCTGGAATGTTTGGATTCGGATTAAAAGAAGTTGGTACTATAACATCTTGTGCGAAAAGCATCATTTTGTCCAACACTTCATAAAAAAATTTATGAATTGTTTGCTTCGAGTGTTGAAATCTCCGCTTGATAATCACATAACGTTGATTATGGCCGATCATCATAAAAAACATAGTCATCTTTTCCTCAACCGATACGTGTTTGCTGTCCTTTAATGAGTAATTCGCTCTAAAATGAGCACATAGTCGTACAAAAGAGTCACGGGACATGCGTAGTACTTCAACACATTGTAAACGATTACGATGTAACAACTCCAATGTGTATTCATGTCCCGTCATTTCCGAATCATTATCCCGCAATCGTTTCACACCTCTCTTCCAAAAATAACGGATGTACATATACATAAGAATTACGAGAAGCAACTTTTAATCGTGATCCATTATGAACCTAAAATCAACAAAGTAGAACTTTAAAAAACATTACATTAATCATATTTCAAGTAGCAAAAAAGCATTACATAAACCATATTTCAAGTAGCAAAAAAACATTACTTAAACCATATTTCAAGTACCAAAAAAACATTAGGTAAACTAGATTCCAAGTAGCAAAGTAGCAAAAAATAGTTCCAACAAAGGCAAAAATACCTAACAAAATAGTTCCAACAAATGCAAAAGACCTAACAAATAGTTTCAGCACTAGAAAAATCAACGGACAATCTTTCCATCCTTCAAAACTTCTAAACTTGTACCCGTCATCTCAAGCCATCCTCGTAATATCTCGGGAACATCAGGCAAATGCATCCACATCTCTCTCATGTTCATGGTCCCTCCGAAAATATGATATGCAACAAAGTGTAAAGGATCTGTAGGGCCTAATTGAAGCACCTCTAACTTCTCTAAACATTGAGGGATTGTATACCCTTTAGTCAAACTTTGTAGAGCTTTTTTCATTTCTAATGCTAAGTCGTCAGCAGTAATAGAAGTTCCATCAGGTGAAGAAGCTGATGGTGAAGCACATGGAGGTATAGGAGTTGAGGGTTTAGCCCTTTTGTTGGGGTTACCAGATGGTGAAGCAGTATATGGTGAAGCAGCAGAAGGTGAAGCAGCAGAATGTGAAGCTGCAGAAGGTGAAGCGGTAGAAGGTGAAGCAGCAGAAGGTGGTGGCTCATGGTGGGAAGTGTCATCACCATCATCATCTATTACACGAAAAGGGGTGGCGGTAATCTGAAGTGGTGGAACACGACAAGAGGATGCTCCAGCTACTGATGATGATTGGGTTGAGTAACTCCTACAATTACCAGTGGCACTATTTCCATCAAAAAGACATGCACAAAGATCTGGAAAAGGCAGTGGAATTGTTCTCAATGAAGCAGCCTTCGGATGCCCCTAAACCCAAATGTAACAAAAAAATAGTATAAGAATATTTAGCAACTTCAAACGTAAATGTATAATATGTGTATATATACCTTCTTAAAGTCATCCCACTCCTCGGTTGTTAAGTTAAAAGTGTTTGTTTGAGAGTTGTATATGTTACCGGTTTTGTTTTTTAAATACACCCATCCTGTGTATTTGGCTTTCAGATTGTCATATGCGTTTTTCATTTGCTTTTGAGTCAACTCAAACCCAAATTTCTCCTTAAGAACTCTTCCAAGCCTTATCCATGAATTTTTCTGCAAACTCAATCCTTTTCTACCGACACTCTCTACTTCTTCAATACAAGTATCCAATAAGCATTTTAAATGCTCATTGGTCCATTGTTGTTTTTCTCCCATTTCTAATAAGCAATATATCATAGATAATAATAATTTAATAAGGTATTGTAGCATTCATAAGGTATTGCATATCATACAAATTCCAACAAAAAAAATAACGATTTGAAACAATAAAGAGTATTTTCAAAACCAAATAACAATAAACAATCAACAACTAACATCATTATTTCATAAAGAGTGTTTTAAAGTGTGATTTTCCAAAAATAATCGTTAAATCTTGTATTTCATGAGAGAACAAAATATATTAAACGTGATGTACATTTTATGCGAGATAAAGTCATGAAGGGAGTTGTGAAAGTTATAAAAATATCCTTTCAAGAACAAGAACATATATATTTAGTTATTTGCCAAAATCCTTGATCATGTTTAATATTAGTATTTAATTGAAATTTTGAAGTTGTTATACCCGTTTCCAAAAGTAAAATTTAGGGGATATTGAAATGGTAATGGTCAAATCCAATCTTATTTTTGAAATACATATATAAATAAAAGGACAGTGACTTTGTCAGTTTGGTGAAGGTAATCTTTAGACGTGTTAAAAATTCTAAGATTGGCCTAAAGTGGTCTATTGGGTTGATCCATATTGCTGACCCGGGGTATAAGACCTTTCTAATGTGATAATTTTATTTAAAGGAATTTATAAAAAGGGAAAATTTCATTCATATCCTTCTAAACATTAAATATTACGTCAACGTCCTTATAAATTTAAAAATTACGTATACATCATTCTAAAACTATAATATTTACATCTATATCCAAATTTATATTTTAATTAAAATTAAACTAATATAATATTAAAAAACTTGTCTAAAATTATAAATTATATATGATGTTACTAAAATACCCTTTCTAAATAAAATATTAACAAGATTAATCTTATTAAATAGCTAATTAAACTTTTCAACACATTCGTCATTATATATACAGAGAAACATTTCGATTCATGACCACTTATTGTCTAAACGTTAATATGCATAAATAACATTATTATCCTACAACGAAGAGTCTTTTCTTTTCAGAATTATAACCATTATGTATTTGTTTGGTTGTTTTTCATGTTTGATTTTCAGCTTTTGATTGTAACCATTTTTGTGTATTTGTTTTCTTCTTTTTTATAGAGTAGCAACAACAAAAAGCAATTCACATATCCAATAGGAAAAATGAGATACACACCCAACAAGGCAACAACTACCCATATCATTATACTCGCTAAATAAAACCTCAAGTGGCATAATTGTGATACATAGTTTGTGAAACCTTCAAAAACAGTGGCTATACCAAGACTAGTAGTACTACATTGAATCTAAAAATAACATTTATTTTCATACTTTTGAGTTCTTGGCTCTAGTTTTTCTGAAACTGAAAAATGAAGTTGTTTGGATTTTTTTTGGAGGAAATCATAAATAATAGAGGTAAATCATAGGTGCTCTAGTTGTAAATGTGGATATACAAGTAATTGATGCATACGATTATTTTTGCTCCTGCACTACTAGTGAGACATAAACAGGAAAAAATTGGCAAGACTTCCTAATCATGTATTAAGCAGAAATCGTAATCATTATATATAAAAACCAAATCTGATCATGTATTAAGCAGAAATCGAAACTGATGGAACTGATCATGGAGAACTTCATGTTGAAATTGAAAAAAAAAAAACATAAGGCAGAAGGGCGAAACCTGTTGTTCGCAGGTGGGTAGATCGCAATGTCGGCCGGTCGATTGGTCGCCTGGTCGCTCGACGCCTTCAATCGGAAAGGATGCTCGCGACGGCGGTCCTGATCGGTGGTGATGCTCGACGAATTGAAGATGGAGCAGTCAAAGGATTGTTGGGTGGAGAAATATTGACAGGTAAGAAAGCGACGATGGAGGCAGATAGAAAAGAGGGACGCGTTTTTTTTTTTAGGTTAAAAACAATTCGCAGACGTGAGAAGAGGTTGGGCCAAGTCTGTGTGGTGAAGACCTCGCGTAGACATTTTTATGTCTGCGCACTTCAGAAAAACAAACACACTGCAAACCTATAGGTCTGCGCGTGGTCTGCGCCGCGCAAACAAAAGAGTCCACGCAGATCTGCAAAGAAAAAACAAACAGCCTCTTAGTTTCACCTTGACTTGACTAGGTCGAATCTATATAATGTTAAGAAATTAACTCTCCAATATTGTATTTAGAAACTTTAAGACTAGTGAGTGAAATAGAAGCTAGTTGGGGAATCAAAAACATATTCTGCAAAACTAGTTGATAACAGATGGCTGATAGCATTTTGTTAAACACTACGTAAGATAGTTTTTTAATTTGAAACGTTTTGTTTAAACTAAACGCTAAAAGCATGTAGTATGAAACGAAACATGGCTAGGCTACTAAGTTAAATGGATAAACAAAAAATTAATGTGGATTTTTTAATACTATTCTCTTGTCATTGGCATCTTCTATCAAGTCGATCTGTTGGGATATTGATATCCTTTTTTTTTTTTCTACATCTCCAGCCAATCATGTGGCGCTTAATGTGATTCAAAGAGATATTTGGATGCAGTTGTTATCATGATGATATTTGGAGCATTTTGATAAAATTGTATCTCAATCATTCTTTTGCTTTTTTAATAGAAGCACTAAGTTAGAAATTAACTACGTTGGTTAGCTACACAAAGAGAAAGTAAATGATATTTTCTCTTTGTAATTCTTTTTACTTATCTTGCTAGTAGTAGTAATAATTTGTCCACCATCCACCATATCAGATGTATGAGAAAGGTGTCTTTCCCTCAAGTGGTCAAAGTTTCAAGATGGACAACATATGTAAATTTAGGAATATGATTAGTTGGTACCAGAGTTAGTCGTTCTAAAAAGATAGTAATAAAATTTCTCTTGCTTTTTTTCCATTAAAAAGAAAAGCATTTGAGTACTTTAAAAATGAAAGTGAATAGCTAATTACTTTTTTTGATTGTAGAGTTTCATTACTTGACAAAGATGCCAGAGAAAATGGACACTGATAAATGCTTCTGTGACTAGCACAAGTCAAGTACATCTAAATCTGATTTCTACCCAACTAGACAAAATAAATATGAATACTTTTAATTGCAAATTAATAAAAAGTTGATAAATTGGTTAATACCAAAGAAAATAAGAAATTACCTAAAAAAACGTCCAACACAACTACACAAGTTCAGTAACTGTATCGTCTTTTCCTATCCATGAAGAAAAAATACATATACAAAAACCAATTAAAAATAATTTTAGTTTCATTAATCTCACATTCTAACGATAATTAATACTTTAACAAAAAAACAAAAAACAAAAAAAACTCACTAGTTTTTTGAATTAACGCCAAAGCTTACTACAAAACTCATTTCTAGGCCGCTTAACATTTATAACATCAGCAAACAACGAGTGAACCAACTATTTAGACAAACTACATGGATCATCAATCAATGTCTGAATACATATTCGGTGCATGGTTGCATATTTGAAATTAGAATTCTTCTTTGGGATCTTGGAAATGTTGCGATTGGATCTTTTATTAGTGTTGTTTCGGTTGTTTTTCAGTATCATAGTTTGAATATGATTATATCATTTGATAATGCAGTTGATAGTTCGATTAAAACAAGGACTACAGAAGAGGATGTTATTTCTTCAAAGAGTAATTTGCATGCTGCGGGAAGTGTTAGTGAGCCTTCTACAAAGGGTAAATAAATGTGGGATTTTATAAACTGAGATGGAGTTGAACATGAGAAGAGAAAAGTTTGTTACCTTTGGTAATTTGGGATGTGGTGGAAATTTTGGAGAGTTGATCATCATTTTGGATTACGATTGAACAAAGTGATTGGACTTCGTTTGCGACAGTTAGTCTGCTTACAATGCCTCTAGCCATTTTGGCTGAGACTCCACTTAGTGGGCCCACTTCCGTTTCTAATATGGATTTGGCTTCTTTAACAATTTTATGAAGCTCTTGAAACCTTGATGTTCCATCTAAAAGCCTGTAACTTAAATATATTATGTAACATAGGCTATCAACACGTCGTGCATCTTTAGCAATTGCTAATTGCTTCTTCCAATATCTGCAAGAATTATTACTTCAGTATTTTCTATATTATATGTAAATTGTTAAATGCATATGTTAAAAGAGGAAAAACAAAAACTAACCTAAGTATTCCTGAAACTTTACCACAAGAAACACAACAGTAACTCCCATCAAGCTGCATTAACTGGCCAAGATTCACAACGCCTACTTTTTTCTGTTGAAGGGCACATTCAATGTGACAAAATAAGCCACAAGATTCTCCATTTGAGGAATCTGAAGAACATTCACACATCAAAAGACATCACTTACCTACCGAAGATCGTAAAAGTGTGTTACGTGAAGCTCTTTCTAGGGATGTTGGTCTATTTATGGCAGAGGAAGAAACTTTGAAGGCCTTTGGTCAATGGATGTGTGGGGAGTATATGACTTTGCAGGCTCTTAGCCGTTATTGTCTTCACCCGGATGGTCGTGTGAGGTTTGTTACAGGGAATGACGGCTCGAGTCGTTATATTGTCGGTATTCTAAAGCCATCAAATAAAGAGTCGGTGACAAATGCTCTTGAAGGTTTGGTTTTTGATGTTGCGCTCCTTGATCGTGTTTTTAAAGAGCCTATCACTACTGTCAAGAGTATCCCCCATAGTTGTCGTCTTGCTTTCTCTCAGGCTTTGAAGACCGCTCTTTACAAGGTGATTGCCCAACCTGGCTCGGTTGAGGCATGGATGTGTTTGTTACTTCTCCCTCGATGCACACTGCAGATGTTTAGACCCAAAAGTAGACAAGAATGTAGGTCTGAGAATAGAAAATCTTTACAGCAAAGCTCCATCCTGAAATCCTTGGATACATGGGGGAAAGAGGGTGGTATCACGAAGTTAGTTCAAAATATGTTAGACAACCATGAGGTTGGAGCTATGAGACAGGGTGGAGGCATCCTTCAGAAGGAGGCTACATCAAGTAACACCAACATCAGACAGTGCCTCCGTAAGGTTGTAGATGGTCATTTTACCGCATCAGTGAAAGTGTTATGCTCATCGGGTGTTGCACCATATAATGGTGATACTATTAAAGCTTTGGAGGACAAACACCCTTTCAAACCACCCCCATCCATGCCGAGCCCTATAATTTCTGAACCTCCCCTTGTGGCAGACTTTGATTGTGTATTTAGTCGCATCAAATCCTTCCCTAAAGGAACTTCTTGCGGGAGAGATGGCTTGAGGGCTCAACACTTGCTAGACGCCCTTAGTGGAGAAGGGTCTGCTATTGCCACAGATCTCATACATGCTATCACTTCAGTTGTTAATTTATGGTTAGCGAGAAGATGTCCAACCATTTTGGCAGAGTTTGTTGCATCCGCTCCTCTCACGCCTCTTCTTAAACCTGACAACTGGATCCGTCCGATTGCAGTAGGCACTATATGGAGACGTCTGGTTTCCAAGGTTGCCATGAAAGGTGTGGGTAAATAAATGACCAAGTACCTTAATGATTTTCAGTTCGAGGTTGGTGTATCTGGCGGTGCTGAGGTTGTGTTACACAGTGCCAATAGGGTGTTGAGTGAACACCATGTTGATGGGTCTCTTGTAATGCTGACTATGGATTTTTCGAATGCCTTTAACCTGGTTGATCGTTCAGCATTGCTCCACGAAGCTAACAAGATGTGCCCTTCTATTTCTTTGTGGGTGAATTTCTTGTACGGGAAAGCAGTGAGACTTTATATCGGAGACCAACATATATGGTCTGCCACTGGGGTGCAGCAAGGTGACCCCTTGGGCCCTCTTCTTTTTGCCCTTGTTTTGCACCTACTTGTGCACAAGATTAGAGACAATTTTAAGCTCCTTCTCCATGCTTGGTACCTAGATGATGGGACTGTCATTGGGGATTCAAAGGAGGTGGCTAGAGTGCTGAACATAATTCGGTTGCATGGTCCAGGTTTGGGTCTTGAGTTGAACATCAAGAAAACATAGATTTTTTGGCTCTCATGTGATGGAAGGAAGCTTCGTGTTGATTTATTCCCTACGGAGATAGGGAGACCTTCTTTGGGGGTGAAACTCTTTGGGGGTGCTGTTAGCAGAGACGCAGGGTTTATTAGCAGGCTGGCCATGAAGAGAGCGGTCAATGCTGTTGATTTGATGGGCCTTCTTCCACAATTATGTGACCCGCAGAGTGAGCTCCTTTTGCTTCGATCGTGTATGGGCATTGCAAAACTTTTCTTTGGTTTAAGGACATGTCAGCCGGTACACATAGAAGAGGCAGCGTTATTCTTTGACAAGGGACTACGCAGGTCTATCGAGGATATGGTGGTATGTGGAGGCCCCTTCTTTGGAGACATTCAGTGGCGCTTGGCTTCCTTACCTATTCGTTTCGGTGGTTTGGGTTTGTACTCGGCCTACGAGGTTTCCTCCTACGCACTTGTAACCTCGAGGGCCCAATCTTGGGCATTACAAGACCACATCTTACGTGACAGTGGCATATGTGGTATGGACTCGGATTACTTGTGTGCTATGACTCGTCTCCGTGATACGATTCCGGGATTTTACTGTAGCGGTTTCACTAATAAGGACACCGCCCCCCCTAAATCCCAAAAAGCTTTGGCGTGTGCCCTTTTTAGCAAAATCGTCCAAGATATGGAAGTCAACTTCGACATGACTGTCAGACAGAAAGCAGTCTTTGAGTGTCTGCGGGCGCCTCATGCTCAGGATTTTCTGCTAACTATCCCTATTGATGGTCTTGGCCAGCATATGTCTCCTGTGGAGTACCGAACTATCCTTTGTTACCGCCTCATGATTCCCATATTCCCAATTGACGAGATATGCCCAGTTTGTCGCAAGGCATGTTTGGATACCTTTGGGGAACACGCGGTTCATTGTAGAGAGCTCCCTGGTTTCAAGTATAGACATGATGTGGTTCGACATGTTCTCTTTGATGCTTGTCGGCGTGCTGGTATTTCTGTGAAGAAAGAAGCGCCAGTGAACTTGTTGACGGACCCACAGGATGGCAGGTCCACACTTAGACCGACTGACATTTTGGTCTTTGGATGGATAGGAGGGAAGCATGCGTGCGTGGATCTTACTGGTGTCTCTCCTCTCGTTGGTTTGGGGAGCGGAGGTTTCGCAGCTGGGCATGTCGCTTTGAAAGCCGCTGCATGCAAAGTGGTAAAGCACGAGAATGCATGTAGAGAAAATCAACATGTGTTTGTTCCTTTTGCATTCAATACATTTGGTTTTCTCGCACCAGAGGCAGTGGAGCTCCTTAATAGAGTCCAACGGGTCATGCATTCTAATGTCATATCTCCTAGATCCACAAATGTTGTTTTCAAAAGAATTGGTTTTGCCATTCAGAAATGGCTAGCGGCGCAGCTTGTTGCCCGTTTGCCTTCAATCGATATGTATTGAACTTTCATATTTATATACTATTTATCATTAATTTCAATGGCAAATGCAGCAAGAACATCTCTTGCAGAAAGTATCAGTTACAAATAAAACAACTCTACAAGCAGAGTTTTTGCAAATCCATGTATCGGAAAACTTAGCATCGAAATGTGATTCCGGAGGAATCCGAATAAGGGTTTCCCATTTCCTATTCTGTTTCCGGGGTTGCTAGTGTTTGTTGGGACTTGAGGATTCCTTTTTGGGATCTTGATTCTTTAATGTCTTTTTACTTAATTTTGGTTCGGACATTTTAGGTTTTGATGAAGCTAATTGCTTTTTCCTTTTTCAGAACAAGAATTGAATAGGTCTATCCGGGGTCCGGATTTCACAAACTATTGAATTGGCTCTGGAGTTCTTGAAGCATCATCTGAGTGTCCTTTTTTCTATAGGGTGCTTTGAACACTGGAAGATAGACTTTGAACACCTAGACACACAAAGAAAAACCAAATTAGTTCTGAAAATATAAATGAAAATTGAAAAGCATACTTTATCACTATATGTTTCTGTTCTAAACAACCTACTCATAATACTGACGATATATAAAGGGTAAGAATGGAAAGGGTATATCAAGTGTATGATGTCATGATGGAAATTTATATTATCCTCACCTTCCTTTTTACAACTTCTTCCATACAATAAAAAGGTTCTCTAGCTCAACATCTGCAATAGCATGTCAACCATTTCATACATCATTCTTTTGCTTGGAAATTCTTTAAAAAAATTGTCAAATGAAACCAACTTGACAATTTAGTTGCCATGTTCTGATCTACATTTCTTATGAAGATTTTCAAGCACTCTATTTTTGGGTAAAAGGGTTTGTGTATATGTGCATAGATTTGGATAGTTTCTGTTTACAGTTTCTTGACACATGCTTCAGTGTACATTGTAATACAGTTGTTATACATGAATCAGTATGTCAATACCAATAAGAAGATGGCATTATAGAATATGATGCAGGAAATTAGATAGAAGCAACAGGTTCTCACCTCTAGCAACAAGTTTATCATCTGTGTCCATGATGTTCAAGCAACTATCCCTGTGATGAAATAGGATTAAAAATTTAATATTATTGTGACTGATATCTAATCAAATTAGTATTTAGCATTATATATAAGGAAGAAACGCAATGCCACAATTTCAATGGAGGAAGAAACTTAAGCCCAACTAAATGAGAGCATAATCATAATCCTACAAGAACACAATTATAATAAGCAAGAAAAAGCATCATACATTTTAGTTTGAAGCAAAAGTTCACCCTATCAATTCACAAATTTGAGTTAGTGCTACTAATTATTAGGTGTTTTTCTTAACAATCTTTGTAATATCTCATAAAGTAAAATGGATAGAAAAGATTAATGAACTTTTCAGGTTTTATCACTTACATGCCTTAGAAATATTTTTACCTTCTCACAACCATAATCTATTACATAATTTTCATCCAATCACGCAACATAAATGGACATAATGGTTGAGAACTTGAGAGTTGAGATTATTTACATATTGTCCATCATATTATTATTTCTTCATCCCTGATAAATCTTTTTGCTAAGGTATGCAACTGAACAAGGAACAAAATTAAGATATCAGTTTATCATGGTTACCTATCTCACAACAAAGCACAATGTGTTATACTAATGACATAAAAAATCAGAACCTTTTCACATATACAGGCTTCAGACTGTTCAGAGTCGGCAGAAGAGCTACGCTAACAGATGCTGATCGGACTTGGAGTTCCAGGTTGGGGATATGGTTCTGCTGAAGGTGTCACCTTAGAAGGGTGTCATCCGGTTCAGGAAGCGGGGCAAGTTGGGCCCCAGGTACATTGGTCCTTTCAGAGTTGTAGCCCGGGTGGGCAAGATAGCATATAGGTTGCATCTGCCAGCCGAGCTTAGTCAGATCCAGAATACCTTTCATGTCTCCCAGCTGCGGATGTTCCTGGTAGATGACTCTACGGTGGTACCTCTGGAGGATATTCAGGTGGACGACAACCTGAACTATATCGACCGGTCGGCGGCCATCATCGACAGGAAGACGAAGGATTTGAGGAACAAGAAGTTCGAGTTAGTGAAGGTGCAATGACAGCACCACAAGGGCTCGGAATGGACTTGGGAGCCAAAGGATGAGATGAGGGAGCACTACCCAGAGCTATTCTCAGATGCATCAGACTTTGAGGACGAAATCTAAAATAAGTGGGGGAGATTTGTAATGCTCAGATCCTGGTATGTATTTTAAACCAATCTATCCATTTTTGAAAAGAGACTCGACGAGTTGGAGGCCCCAAACTCGTCGAGTAGAAACGGATTTTGGACGTGGGACTTGAAGTCTACTCAATGAGTTGAGAAGCCTCAACTCGACGAGTAGGGCTGCCAGAGTGAAACCCTAATTTTCAGGGTTTGCATCCTATTTAAGCACCTTAACACTTTATTGTGGCCTCCCTCATCCCTTCCCTCAGTCCAGCTGTCACACCCCCAAACCAAGGATGGCGGAAACGTCCTGGGGTGGAGGACTTCATGTAGAGTATCACAACAACGAGTATAATAGTGCTCAAAGTAAATACAACCATCATAAATATAATTGAAAAAGTTACACCAAAGTATATGTTTACATGATTCGAATCAATTACATTATGATACAAAATGAACTATTTGACGATTTATCGTCCCATCCTCAAAACGTGGTTGATTTCCTGATTCACTGAATTCCTGAGAATACAAGTAGTTTTGAAAAAGTGTCAACACAAAGGTTGGTGAGTTCATAAGCTTTTGACAGTAAGAGTTTGAAAATCGATCTTTGTAAGAAGATGTATATCACCAAGAAAAATCCAATATTTTCCTTATAAAAGTTATGTAGTCCTAAATGCCAGGACCGAAATGAATAAGTATTTTGTCATACTTAAAGATATAATTGTGGTTTTAAATTGACATAAAACCCCTTTTAGATTTGAGAAAAATCCCGTAATGAATGATGTGTGGTCTTAAATACCAAGACTGAAAATATACCATAATATCTGTAATTATTGATATAAAAAGTGATTTTACATTAACATAAAACCTCTTTTGATTTATGCAATCCATGTAAAATTATGTTGTTAGATCCCTATGTGAGCCGCTATAATCATACTAATGACCTATATACACCTGCTACGATGTTTCTCAGGCGTCGCGAATATGAAAATGACACTTGTCACCCGCAGACCTGCAGGTCCGGCTGTAGCTAGCAGCGAGGTGTGTGGTGTCAAACCCAATATAGATCTATACACAACTATCACGTTCTCCCTCCAGGAGACTCTGATTATAACTAGCAGGAATTAGATTCCGTACTCGGACGTACGGACGAGAATGTCTCACAATTTAGGTTAACAAGTTTACGTGTGGTGTGCATAAGTGTAAAGCCTTTTCCTGTGGGAATAAAACCTTCCGAAATGTGTTTGTTGGGTTAATGGAAACATAAACCATACCTATTACAGTTTATCCAAAAACGTTTGTAATGTATAAAAACTCTTTTATGAAGACGCTTTGTAATAAATTTACTCTTAACGTAATGAAAGTTCCCTTTTGTATAAATGTACCCTTCTGAAAATATACTTGTATTTTGTAATGTATCATAAACTATACCTATTATAGTTTATCAAAAACAAGGGTAGAAATAGTAAAATACATAAACTATACTTAACATAGTTTAATAATACGTTTGTATGTAATGGGTGTACTTTAATTATTAACACTTGGTTATTTCTATGTATTATCTAGTGAAAATTCATTTGTTAACTGGTTTATATCTAGGTATGAATACAAAAGTGTCACATACTACAATAACACATAATCACATAATGATATATATACCTTGCTCAACATGTTACAAGGTGAAATGAAATTTATAGTGTTTTTTCTATTTATAACATTTTCTGTAGCTGTTATTGGAAAATTTGTAGAAAAATCATAAAATGTCCAAATCAAGTTCCGTAACTTCTGAGAGTTTGGAAAATGAGTCTAGTTGGTTCATAAATTTTTCCATAATTTTTAGGGACCTCTAACTTGTGTGAAGAAGTCCAAAATCACAGACTGGTCCGGATTGGTGTTTGAGGTGATAGACAGTTTTGTAAAAATCACCATAAATTGTAGAAACATCGTATGGAGATGTGCAAGTAGTCATTTTAAAGCTAAGAACTGGAACTACTTACACCTAAAACAGTTTTGTAAGCAAAAATGTTTAAGTTGTCCAAAACAGTCCGTGAATGGGGTCTAACTTTTCTGATGAAGGCTGTTAGAAAAGTTTAGTTTTGTTCTTGTTGTTTTACTTGCATTCTCCCCCTAAAAACTTGAGAAAACATGAAAATGTGGGGGTATGAACTCACCTTGAGTGGTTTCAGTAGGTAAGTGTTGAAGAAGAGAAGTGTTCAACCCAAGAACACTTGAAGAATCACTTGAAGATTCGAAGATCTAACAAGAATGTGATGATGTTTGTGTAAGCAATCTATGATTTTGAGTAGGAGGATGTGTAATAATCATAAAAAAGATGATGATACTTACTAATTGTAGGAGAAAAGTCTTGGAGTATGCCTTGAAATTCTCGAATTGGGGAGAGAAAGATGAGAGAGTTTGGAGTGTGGTTCTTGGTGAAAAATGAGAGAATGAATGAAGTGTGAGGAGAGAGGGTGGATGTTCCAGCCCTAAGAACATGGGAATAGTTGAAAATAATGAGAAAGGACTTATGAAGTGACTAGGGATGGGCTGGTGGTGAATAATGACATGGAGTGGGTATGGGAGTGGTTGCTTGTGTCATAGAAATAAGTAAAGTCAACACTCTACCTTTGTACTTCACCCACTCTCTTTTGGATAAGGTTTTATCCTTAAAAACGTGATTAATTAATAGTTAAGGGTCCTTATATGTTAAAATAAAGTTTTGGGTGAAAGTCCCGTGTTAAAACAATTAAAAACGGGCCTAAAACGCAAATTTAGTCGAAAACCGGGAGAAAAAGCCATTCCAGCGAGACCTCTCGGTCCTAGGCCGAGGTTCGGTCCCTAGGTCGAGGTTCGGTCCTTGCTGGTGCCGAGCCGGAAGCGAAGTGCGAACCAGAAGAAGAGGCGAAGGCGAGGGGCTCGGTCAAGGGCTCAGAAGCGAAGGTTCGGTAGGTCATCAGAAGCGAAGGCTCAGTAGGTCATCAGAAGAGGAAGTGGTCAGACCCGAAATGTGCCGAACGTTCGGGTTCGGGTGAGGCATGCAAGGTTCGGGCCCGAGAGGACCTTTCGGGTTCGGTTCAGCAGCCTTCGGCTCAGAAGGGTTCGGTTCCTAAGAGGGCTTTCTGGTCCTAAGAGGGGTTTCGGGTCCTAAGAGGGGTTTCGGCTCCTTAAGTCCGTTTTTCGCGTAGACTTTTGTTTTTGGGCTGTTTTCGCCAAATTTGAGGGTCGGGATGCCCCGAGTGATTATAGAAAGTTGAAAGAGATTCCACATACTTAGAGAGATTTGGGAGAGATTTGACATACCTGGAGAGATTTCACATACAAAGAGAGATTTGGGAGAGATTTCACATTCTTGGAGAGATTTGACATTCTTGGAGAGATTTCACATACAAAGAGATATTTGGGAGAGATTTCACATTCTTAGAGAGATTTGGGAGAGATTGGACATTCTTGGAGAGATTTCTCATACAAAGAGAGATCTGGGAGAGATTTCACATACTTAGAGAGATTTGGGAGAGATTTGACATTCTTGGAGAGATTTCACATACAAAGAGATATTTGGGAGAGATTTCACATTCTTAGAGAGATTTGGGAGAGATTTCTCATACAGAGAGAGATTTGGGAGAGATTTCACATACTTAGAGAGATTTGACATTCTTGGAGAGATTTCACATACAAAGAGATATTTGGGAGAGATTTCACATTCTTAGAGAGATTTGGGAGAGATTTGACATTATTGGAGAGGTTTCTCATACATAGAGAGATTTGGGAGAGATTTCACATTCTTAGAGAGATTTGGGAGAGATTGGACATTCTTGGAGAGATTTCTCATATAAAGAGAGATCTAGGAGAGATTTCACATACTTAGAGGGATTTGGGAGAGATTTCCGATAAGAAGAGATGGAGTGAAAACGATTGAGAGCGGTTTTGTGTGTGACGAATGTGAGTGTCCGGCTTCGCAGTGCAAGGTCCGTAAACCCCGTTAAGCCTTGTTTAAGGATCTTGCATACTCCCGATGAGTATGTAACATTATTTTATCGGTTTGGCTCTCCACGTACCACCGTTTTAGGTTAAGGAGATCTAGATGTACGCACTTTTCGATTTATGATCTCTCATTAGAATAGAGAGTTGTTTAGAAATTACATAACGTAAGCTCTAGTACCTACGGGCAAATTGAGTTGACTTTGACTTGACCGAAAATTGACGGTTGTCACACCAGCAAAACCTTAATTCGTGATCTTGAGCCTTTTGATTGTGTGTGAGTTAAAAGAGAGTGATTCTGTGGTATTTCCTTGAAGGAGTGGAAGCTAGAAGTGCTTGGTTGAAGGAAGAAGCTTTGGATCAATAGATCTCGTTGTCAAAGCAGCCTTATTGAGGTATAAAGTCTATACCTTGACTATTCATTTACTAGATCTCTTCATGCAGTAGTTTAGGGCCTTAAGGAGCCTATTTTGGAACCATTCATGGATATAAACATGCTTTGGATTTATAACTTCAGATCTAGACTTCCATGGCCATATGAGATTTACAGTTTCCAACTTTATTAATTCTTGGCCGTTCTCCATGCCTTAGATCTCTTTAGGAGTTTAGTTTTGGTGTTATTAGCTTCATGACACCATGCATGAACGTAAAGTTAGCAACTTTACATGGTAAGTTAGTCCTATGGGACCAGATCTATGGTTTGAAAGCATTGAACCCGACTAGAAACGACTGAATGGGTTTAGACTATGAGGGACTCGACGAGTTGTTCATATAACTCGGCGAGTTAGGTCGTGGTCCCCCAACCTTTTCTGTTACTGAGCAAAATCATTGTGTCTAGGAGATGACTCAGCGAGTTGGCCATGGTTTTGGGCTATGAAGATTGAGGAACTCGACGAGTTCAAGGAGGGACTCGGCGAGTTGTGAGTGAAAGGTCCCGACTATGTTATGAGGAGAAACTCAATGAGTTCATGAAAGAACTCGACGAGTTCATGAAAGAACTCGACAAGCTCATGAAAGAACTCGACAAATAGGATCGAGATTTCAGGGTTTTATTGATCATGGAACTCGACGAGTTGATGGAACAACTCGATGAGCTGAGTCAACCATGATGTTGACCTTGACCAGGATGTTGACTTTGACTTTGACCATTGAACAGAGTTGACCCTTAAAGGGGTTATTAATGGGTTTTGGCCATAAGAACATCCTATGTGCTCATGCAAACCCTAATGCTTGGATCTAGGTTTCTCTATTGTACATGCATTTATCCAAGACTTTAAACCCTAGATCTAGCATGTGATAATCGATATTAACATAAGAATAAGGTTTAGATCTTACCTTGATTGTTATGTAGCAATAACAATCTCAAATCCTCTTTGTAATTTGCTTCTAAAAGCTTAGAGTTACAAGTGTCACTCCTCTAATGGCTCATAAACACCAAGAGCAAGAGGATGAAGAAGGAGAAGAAGAGAGGCACCCAAAAACGTCTAGAAACCCTAAGGAATCAGTTAGCCACATTTTTTGTGCCCTAAGGGTCCTTAAAAAGTGAGGCTATTAGGGTTATCTAACAAGGAACCCGTAATTTGACTGCTTAGGCCCTAAGCAGCCCATGGACTCCCTCCTTAGAGGCCTTGGACAATTTCTAATGGGTTTCCCCATAGAATTCATCCACTCCATCCTCTATGGATTCCATTAGCCCAGTATTCAACTTTCACACAATTGACAGTTCCAGTCCCCTTTATTTAATTAATATCTTTTAGCCACAAATTTAATTCTTATTAATTCTTGACTAATATTAATTAAACAATATGATTTCTCTTATAATATATTACTCACATAATATATTAATAAATCATAATTAATCTTATCTCTCCATAATTCATCCTATCAAGTTGCTTTGGTGAAGGCAACCCAAAAGGACCATGCACCATCGGGTCAAGTACATACCAAAATAGTTATGGACTTAGACACTAATCCAATAGTCTCCCACTTGGATAAGTCTAATAATTATTATGCTTATGACTTCAGATCCTGATCTGCAATCGTAGCTTTCAAAAGTCGTTGTCAACTCTGATCTTATCAGAAGCGTGTCCTTTAGATAAGGTATCATATATTCCTCCATTCTAGATATCGTATAGACGTGAGACATGGATTTAAATAAGTCTCTCAGTCTATGTGTCGTTTCCTGATTTCCGATTTATGACGACTGACAACAGACTACAATTGAACACATTAACTTAGTCCCGGCTTGGCCAAGCACTTTTAAGTGTCATCACTAAATCATCGAGGGGCCCACATATATCGCTTTTATCCTTCTTTGGGTAAAAGGAACGAATAAACTTTGACTCAATGCTCGCTTGTACTCACTCACCGAATTACACACAACAATACGTTTTATAACACCAAGTTACTGGTGCGTTTACATAATATCAATGTGTAACCGACTCGCCAGATACAACTTACACATCTTGGTTTCAAGAATACAAGATATTATCGTCTCACCAATCACTCGTGATAAAATCCATGAAGCGATCCAAGTGAGCGTAGGTTTAATCTAATGCTCAAATCATATTCATAAGCACTCATGAACGTTGCAACAAACATTTGCTATGTCTAATACACTTTAGGTAATCTACAAACCAATTCATGACAATCTTCTTTCATACCTACTCCTAAAGTATGACCGACTGTGGAACGTTCGAATAATCTTATTATTCTGGAAGTCAAAACATGCAAAGTGAAAAACAAGAATAATCAAACCCAATATGGCCCCAAACTTTTGAGTATAAATAAAACTCCTTTTATTTAATCACCATATTGATTACACATTATTCATTGTATAATGTTTCGGGTAATCAACATATTACTTGAATTATAACAACACTTGTCCCATGCTCTTAGCATGCACACTATGTTTACTTATGGTCCTTACTTTGTGAAATAGTATAGTTGAATAACATTTTCAATCACACTCATTTCACAATTCCTAATCCATTAGTGTAAGAATACAAAATTCTCGCCACTACTAGAATATGTTAGATTCTAACATTTTATGCAACAGTCCTTTCGTAATGCCACGACACAAAATTCACCAAGACTCGGCCAATAAAATTACAAAATACTCTATTGGAGATTGTTACAAGACAATTCCATATTCATGAAGTCTCATATTCAAAGTACATTCCTTTAAACATCCTTCTTGCATAAAAGTTTCTAATCTAGACATTTGTTCTCGATATCCAACTCCCAATATGAAAAAAATTCCATATTTTCCGTATGACAACTCATTCTAAATAGAATCTTATCTATTCATAATAATGTCAATATGGTCCATCCATGACTATACTATCAACTGTCCACAAGCGACCAATCATTGGCGAACCTTAGATTGTCCTTGGCAGTTATTTTAATTATTTTAGTCAAAAACCGGTTCTATTTCCATTTTCCCTCTAAATGCCCTAGGCATTTGGAAATTTTAGAACGGTCGAATATTACAGCATATGCAATTGATCCTATACCTGAAGCGTATGGGATACAATTCATAATAAAAACGTGATACTTTACCAGTTTCTTACTATAATATCGTCATAATATTTTTATTTGCCATGTTCTCAAAACTCGAACTTTGAAGAGGGATGTCGTAATCATAATTGAACTTGAGTAATAAATATACCCTTGACTAAATTCAATTAAAGTTTCTCGATCTAATCTTTTAGATTGGAAACGAAGTATAACAATCTCTCCCTTAATTATAGCAAAAACAACTTTTCTATCCCTGCAACTTTGCAAAGTGAGACTTTTGTTTTTCTATAATTAATATTGCCAACTTGCAATACTTAAATAATAATCATGCTCCCACTAACATGATGATTATATCCATTCCAGCATAACATTTATACTCCCACTAGCTTTGACACGTATTCAGAAAACAGTTGGACTTCTAAAAGACAATACTTATTGACTTCCAAAGTTCATATTTCCAATACAATGTGCTCCGATAAGCCTTTATCTAAGCTTCTCAAAATCACACACCTTTCCTTAGACAGCTCACATGTGTGTCTAAACTAATTTAGAACTTATTTTATTAAGGGCGTGTTTGGCACGGAGCTTTTGGAAGCGTTTGGGAGCTTCTAGGTTTTACCTTTTGATAAAAAAACTCTAGTTTAAACTAAAAGCTTTGATATGTGCATAATTAGTTCATATTAAGTATACATTTTTATTCATTTATTAGCTTAATTATCACATATTATGGACAAAAGGTACTTAAAAGTGTTAAATTATGTTTTTCAGTCCAAAGATGAAGCTCGGAAGCGAAAGGAAGCGGGAGAAACAGTTAGAAGATCGAGAATGAAATAAAGAAGAGAAACACTAAAAAAGGCACCTACTCGGCGAGTCAGATCGACTACTCGGCGAGTCCAATCGAAGAATCGAGAAGATAATGACTCGGGATCCCAGAGAGTTATCGCAATACGGGGAATGTGAGAGGGACTCGACGAGTCACCACTTGACTCGACGAGTCGATTCGTATATTTAAAGATAATTCCACAGATTGATTGAAGAGAGTTCTAGGACGATTCAAAAGTACTTTGCTACGATTGAGATGCCATAAAAACCCTAGAAGACGATGAAGGAAGCTAGAATTCAATTCCGGAGAGTAATTAAGGCAAAATTTCATCATTCCACTTATTCTTTTGTTTTATCATTATGATTAAGCAACTTGACTTTGTTTGTTTGCTGTTATTTACTTTAATTATGAGCTAAAACCTTTAGACTTCTGTTTGGGGATACAAAGTTGACAATATGGTTTGATTGATTGGTAGGATTAATTTCAAGTTGGTGAAGTTTTGTTATTTTAGCTTGCTAAAGAACCTTGTGTGTGAATAATAATTAATTTTCTGTTAATAGGAAGATAATTCATTAGCATGAACATCTATTGATTATTGACCTCATATGCTATGTGATCACTATGCTATATGTGTAGGATTAATGAACATGAAACTAGAATTAATAAGAAAATTGAGTAAATTCATGTGCAAGCTTGTAAGATGACCATCAAACAAGAAGTTAATTACAAGAATAAATTAGTTAACTATTGCAAGTCTAACTTAACCCGAATAATTAATCTAGTGAATATAATTAAATTAGACAATTGGCCACTGTTTAAGTTAGTTTATTTGCTAAGGATTAGGGTAGTGAATACGAATCTAATCACTTGAATCGGTAACCAACGAAAGAATTAATCCATTGCACTATTACCTTGAAATCAAGCATAGAGTTAACCAAGTTGAACTAAACAGAAGTTCCTTTCTAATTATTGAATCTAGTTAAATCGTTATTTTCTAGTCTTAAATTAGTAATAGTTAGTAAGTTTCTAGTCTTGTAAAACTAGAGAAAAATCCCTACTTCTTAATTAACTTAGATTAAATTAGTTTTTAGTTTAATTTGTCGTTCCCTGTGTTCGATACCCTGCTTATTTAGCTATAGCACAATTGATAGGTTCACTGCCTTTTGTGTGTTATTTGATAATTAAAAGTAGGTTTAAAACTAAGTGAGTTTGCACACACATCAAGTTTTTGGCGCCATTGCCGGGGGACGGTTCTAAAATTAGTATTAAATTCTAGTTTAATTGATCCATTGTGTGGGATTTATCTTACACAAAGTTATTTACAAAGTAATACAGTAAGTAGAATTAGTTTGAATAAATTTCTGTTTTTAGGATAACTAGAATTTTTTTTTTCAGTTTTTGCTTTGAACTCGCCGAGTGCATTCGCGCCGACTCGGCGAGTACATCGCTGTTTCAGCTTTATTTTTTTTATTCCATTTTTGTTCTTTTTACGCGTTTCATTTCTTTTATTTCGTTTTTTTAGTTGTTTCATGACCCGAGGATCTGATACACCTCTGGTACCTCCTTTAGAAGACCCGGAATCCGCATTAAGAAGAAGCAAAGGAAAAGTCGTAGGAGAAACCACATCTTTAAAGAACTCACCACTCAAAAACTTAAAATCCGTGTTCAACAAGAAGAAGAGCAGCAAATCAGGAGCATCCAGTGCCTCGTTGACAATTGAAGAACCAATTCAAGAAGATATCGAGTACGAGACCGAGGAAGAAGAAGAGCACACTTACGAGCACGAAATAGATTCCGAAGAAGAGTTAGCTATCACAATGGCTAACATTGATGAAGTCCCCATGGGGGAATGGAAGAAAAGGATGTGTGATGACACCGGGCCGGGACTTGTGCAACCCGCAATTCCCGCGACCGCCACTTTCGAACTAAAAGGCCATATTCTCGCCCAACTCAAGGAGATTCCTTTTTACGGGAAGGATCACGAAGATGCTTACAAGCACTTGGACGAAGTGAATGATGTGGCCGATTACTTCAACGTCCCGAATGTTCCACGCGAGACCTAGCTTCTTCGCATGCTTCCTGTCACATTTAAAGGAGCTGCAAAAGATTGGGTAAAGTCACTTCCTCCCGGATCGGTCACCACATGGGCCAAGATGAAAGAAGAGTTCATAGACCATTTCTGCCCGCCCTCCAAGATAGCCAAGCTAAAGAAAGCCATTGCCAACTTCGAGCAACAACCCGGAGAATTTCTTTATGAAGCTAGGGAAAGATACAAGAGCCTACTTAGAAATTGCCCACACCATGACCTTAATAGCCAACAAGAGGTCTCCATTTTCTATGATGGAGTCAATGTCACCACAAGGCAATTACTTGATTCTCAAGGCCCGCTCACAAAGAAGGCGCCCTCGGTAATTAAAGAATTAATTGAAGAATTCTCTAAGCACTCTAGAGAATACCACAATCCGAGGAACGAAGTAAGTCGAGGGGTAGTAAACGCGGAAAATGATAGCATGGCGGCGGTGATAGCAAAGCTTGATAGTCTAGATCGAAGAATGACAAAAATGGATCAAGCAATCCATGCTATTAGGGTAGGATGCGAAAATTGTGGAGGGCCCCATCTCGCAAAGGATTGTGATTTGGATGAGAATGGAAATAAGAAAGCTCAAGTCTTTTATTCAAGTGGTGATCGGTATGATGAAAATTGGTGAAAACCTAAGAAGGATTGGCTACCATACGAGGAGTATAAGAAGGCAAAGGAGGAGAAATACAAGCAGAAGGAGAGGGGACTATACCAAAAGGAAGAACCAGTGGAAAAGAAAGCCGATTTAGAAGAGTTATTCACTAGATTCATAGCCGTGTCCGAAAAAAAGACACAATGATCACGATGCTGCCATACACGAGACCAGAAACATGCTTAGGAATCAGCAAGCATCAATTCTCAACATTAAGAAACAGCTGGAGCAGCTTGCGCATCAAGTGAATGATAGAAGACTGGGTCAACTTCCGAGTAACACCGAACCCAATCCAAGGATGGAAAATGTAAGTATGATAACCTCCAGCAGTGAAGAAACAGTTACAGAAGCACTGAGAATCTCCAAGAAGAAGGCAGAAAAGGTAGGAGAATCGGACCCAGCACAACCCGATCCGACTCGCCGAGTCACTCCAATGGACTCGACGAGTCCATGCGTAAATGAGAAAACTGTCAGTCCTTTGAAGCCTTATAATCCTCCTCTGCCATACCCAATCAAAGCCATGCTTGCAGAAAAAGTAGAAGCATACAGAACCTTCATGACGCATGTTAAAGCTTTACAAGTCAATGTGCCATTTGTGGAAACAATGCTACAAACACCTAAGTACTTCAACTTGCTTAAGGGCCTTTTTGCTGCTAGGAAGGATTTGGCTGAAATCGCGGAAATATTGATGAGTGAGCTACCTGAAAAGAAGGGTGATCCGGGAAATATGGTGATTCCGTGCCAATTTGGTAATGAAGTTTTCACCCGAGCATTAGCTGATTCAGGGGCAAGCATCAATTTGATGCCTTTGTCATTCTTTAAGAAGTTGAATTTACCAGAACCAAGGCCAGTAAATATGAAGATCCACTTGGCGGACAAGACGATAATTCATCCACAAGGTGTTTGTGAGGATCTCCTAATAAAAGTCGACGAGTTTATTTTCCCAGTAGACTTCGTGGTAGTTGATATGAAAGAAGACCCCGAAATTCCAATTATTTTGGGGAGATCATTCTTAAACACCGTGTGTGCTTTAATTGATATATGTGAGTCTACATTGACATTAAGGGTGGGTGATGAATCTATAATGTTTAAAGCTATTCTAGAAGCCAAGCAAGAAGAGGAAAAGAAAGAAGAAATCTCAATTATCCAATTGGATGATGAGATATTACAAAGAGAGCTTGAACTTTTGCTAAAAGATGATCCAAGCAAGTTTTTGATACACTCTGAAGAGGATGTTGATGTTAGCAAGGACTTGGAGGAGTTAGAAAAGTTACTGGAAGGAGCCAACTTAGAAAACACCCAAGAAGTGATGAAACCCGATCAGACTCGCCGAGTCACTTTAATGGACTCGACGAGTCCAGTCGAATTTGACGAAGACTTGGCCGACTTAAATCTGTTTGTTACTAGTTCTTCATATACCTTGGATTTAGATATTATTCATGATTCTTTAGAAGAACAAACAGCAGAAGGAGGAAAGGGAAGGAAAGTTCAATACAACGATGTGGCATGTCTTGATACAATTCCGTTTGAAGATGGGTTGAGCACTGGAAAGGATGAAGAGACAAAGGAAAGGAGGGTAGAAGCTGCTCAATCATTCGCTACTAAACCTAAAGCATGAACCATCATGAAATATGAAGTAATTAAATTTAAAGAGAAGGAAGTGCAAGAGAAGGTGAAAAAGAATGGGGTAAAGAAGAAAAAGAGGAAAAGGGAAGCCCAAGAAGCTGAGGATGAGGCTGTGAAAAAGAAAAGAGATGCATTAAAAAGGGCTTACAAGAAGAAGATTCACGCTTACAAGACCAAGTACAAATCACAAAAAGTTAGGCGTGCGTTCCCGATGCTCGGAGATGACGAAACGTAGATGGGAAGGAGTCTAGCTAATGACTCCTTAAAAAGAAGCGCTTGGCGGGACGCAACCCGTTATATAGAGTTTGCTTTCTTTTACTTTTTAGTTTTTTTAGTTTTTGCTTCGTTTTTAGAATTTTAATCTTCCAAATCATCGGACATGTCTGCTTGAGTGTGTGCATAGGTTAAGTGTGGGGTGAAATGATTTTAAATAAATAACAAAATTTTGAAAATTATGAATTTTTTGCAAGAAACTCGCCGAGTCTGACCACGACTCGACGAGTCCATATGGATTTCAGAAAAACTTTGACTTCGCGACCAGACTCGTCGAGTCTGACCCCGACTCGACGAGTCGGTATTATTTACAGAAAAAAAAATATAATTTCGAAATTACTTTTACATCTGGTAACTAGGGTTTTAACCCTAAGAATCAGTTTTCCACATACACACTCGACGAGCGCCTCACTCTAAACTTCTCTCAAGCATTCATCTTTGTTCTTCAAGTTTTCTTCAAATTTCTCAAGTTCAATCTCAAAAGGTAACAAATTTCTTCTTGTTTTCTGTTAAGAACGTGATTATAAGGCCATCTATAGTAGCAATTGCATGAAAAACCCATTTTTGAAAAGTAGTAAATTTCTAGGGTTTTGATTTTTCATGAATTATGTTGTTTTGATTGTTTATTTTGGCCTTAATACCTTAATAGTAAGTCCCTAGACAAAACCCTTGACGAAATTTCCAGGTTTCATGGACTATTTTTCATCGACCCGCCGACTGACTCGTGCAGTTCGAGAGACTCGCCGAGTCATGCCTGGACTCGACGAGTCGAGTCGGGAAGCATATGCGAGATGTTTTTTAATTATATTCTGTGTTTTCTGGGTTTTGGGTATTTGTTTTGCAGAAATCATGTTCAGAAGGGGGCAAAGTTCCAGTGGCAACCAAGGGGATTTTCCATGGCTAAACTTCCCCCAAATCGAGTCCGCTTCGACATTGCGGAAATGGAAGAAGAAGCTGACTGATATCAAGAAGAAAGAGGTCTATGTGCCCAACCGGATAGATTGGGACTGGCTGCAGAATGTTTGTTATGAGGAGGAGTTAGCTCCTTATCTCTTGAAGGAGTTTCACCATGAAGGCGAAACAATGGTGTGTGACGGGTGGAGCCGGGTCTTCCGTATTCAGGAGCCGGTTTATTTGGAGCTTTGTTTTGAGTTTTTCTCCACGGTATCTTTCACCGGGGGAGTGGATGCTTATCACCCGTCCAGCTTCAGTTTTTGTCTTGGGGGAGAGTTTCGTCAATGCTCTATGGTGGATCTTACCTGTCGATTAGGGGTTTATGATCAGCCCTTGGTCTTAACACCCATCTTTCGGGCCTTTTTGGCACAAACCCATATGGTGTTTCCCGAGGGAGTTACGAGTACGGGCTGGTGGAATACTATTGGTAACAAAGTTTACATTCGAAAGTCGGCACAGGAAGGGAGCATTCGATCCCCAACACACCGCCTCATACACCGCCTCATTTCATCCACCATCAATCAACGAAAGGATGATGACAAGGTTTCCAACCTTGACGTCTTCTATTTATGGAACATCATTACACCCGGCGTTTTTTGCAACATTCCTTGGTGTCTAGCTTCATATCTCTCGGAGGGTGCGGTCAAGGATCGCAAAACTTCCCGAATTAATGGTGGGATGTTTGTCACTCGGTTGGCCAATTCATTCGGGTTGATGAACCGCGGTGCGTGGAACTTCATGACGTTGATCCCTACACCTCCGTTCAATCCAATTCTTTTCCGGAGAGCGAGGATTATTGAAGATTATGGTGGTGGCCACTATGCCATCCCGAATGATGATCCGGTTGTTGGTCCCGAAGCACCGGGGAGGAGGGTTCGTTCGAGGAGAGAGCGGGATATTGAGGAGGAGCCGCCGGTGATTCCGGTTGAGAATGACGAAGTACCAATGGATTGGTACAATGTGGAGATGAGGCGACTCCAGGATCAAATGGCACGGGGCTTGAATTTTAGCAACCAATCTCATATCCGACTTTTTGACCACTTTAACATTCCACACATTGATGGTGGTAACTTTCCATATAGTCCAACATGGGAAGAAGTGATAAGTGCAAGAAGAAGTGGGGCTGGAGGAAGTGGAGTAGGGCTTGATGATGATGAGGAGGAGGATTGATGTTTTATGCATTTTTATTGAACAATTTTTAATTTTGTGTTTGTTTGTTTTATTTGGTTTGTTTGATGTTTCTAAAACTTGTTTTTAATGTTTAATTAATGTTTGATGCTTTGACAATTTTTCAGAATTGAATTAGGAGTGCTAGCTTCAAAAGGGTTTAGAGTTATAAGATCAAAGTGAGAAAGAGAGTCAAGAAAAAGGAGCGTTAGAGGTAAAGTATTGAGTCCGGTCCTTAGAGATGTTGGCAAGGGAGTCTAGAAGTGAATAGGAAGTATAGAGAGTTTATTGGAAGCTGGATTAGAGGCAGAATTCTATAATTTTCATTCAGTGACCAACTCGTCGAGTGCACTAAACTGACTCGACGAGTCGCCCTTAATTCTCAAAAATCCGAAGATTTCCCGAAGTAACTCGACGACTCTGGTATATACTCGACGAGTCGTTTCGTTTCATGTCGAAGGGGCTGCTGATTTGATGCTAATTAGAGTACCGCTTGACTATTTATTCTTTCCATATTAATTCCTGAAGATCTTACACTGTTTTTCGTGTATTTGGAGCGACCCACACGAGATTTGACGCCCAAGGCATGGATGAAATGTTACCATGTCTAAAGTTAATTGAAGTTGGAGCTAAAATGAAAGTGATCAACCTATCCACTGCTATCCCAGGGGAGTTTGTTCCAATTCCCTCTTTAGTTCTTTTTATGTTTTTATTATGCATAATATGCAATGAGGGCATTGCATTAAATAAGTGTGGGGTAGGGGGTTGGTTACATAATAGAAAATTTAGAGTCTTAATTTAGGTTAATTTTAAAATTTTGCATACCAAAAGTATTACTTAGGACCTTATTTAGAAAATTTTGGTAAAAGTAATTAGGACTCCATGTTAGAGTTGTGTTGATAATTGCATGATAACCCAAATGTTTAGTTGAGCCTATATACGTTCTAGTGTATTTGTGGCTTCCTTATTCCAGTGAAATCATGGGACAAAAACATAACCTTGCTCAGCCCGAGGGATGCAATATGTTTAGCAGCCTAAACCTGAAATGTATCCTGGAAGATTGTTATCGTTAGCCAATAAAGGTTGAGATTGAGCGCCCCTGCTTAAGCATGTAGGGATTTGAGTGAAAAAAGAGAGATACATGTAAAAAAAAGAGAGAATTACTAGAAAAATTGTATGAATTTTGGAGCAATTAAAGTGAAGATCAAAAGATCAAAATTCCAAGAAAAATCCAAAAAGTTGAAGATACCCGAAAATCAAACAATAAAGGTGGTGAATTCAAAGAGATCAAAGCAAATATCAAAGAAGAGATGAATTCAAAAGAGCTCCATAGTGGTATCAAAAAGTTGTAATTCTAGATTATGTATGCTTGGGTAGCTCAATTAAAAACACCTTGAGGGTAAGAGGTTTTCTGCGGATGGATTCGGAGGGTTAAATAAAATGAGCATAGTTTGGGATGAGTGGGCAAGTGTTTATGAGGATTGTGAGTATTTGGAGTATGGGAGGTTTTTAGGAAAAATTTTAGACACAAATGCATGCGTTGCGGTCTTGGCATAATGGCTGGGTTAGATTGGAGTTGTTATATATATGATTCTAATATGTTTAAAATTCAGTTTTGCTTAGGGGCAAGCAAAAGACAAGTGTGGGGTATTTTGATATGTGCATAATTAGTTCATATTAAGTATACATTTTTATTCATTGATTAGCTTAATTATCGCATATTATGGACAGAAGGTACTTAAAAGTGTTAAATTATGTTTTTCAGTCCAAAGATGAAGCTCGGAAGCGAAAGGAAGCGGGAGAAACAGTTAGAAGATCGAGAATGAAATAAAGAAGAGAAACACTAAAAAAAGGCACCTACTCGGCGAGTCAGATCGACTACTCGGCGAGTCCAATCGAAGAATCGAGAAGATAATGACTCGGGATCCCAGAGAGTTATCGCAATACGGAGAATGTGAGAGGGACTCGACGAGTCACCACTTGACTCGACGAGTCGATTCGTATATTTAAAGATAATTCCACAGATCGATTGAAGAGAGTTCTGGGACGATTCAAAAGTACTTTGCTATGATTGAGAAGCCAGAAAAACCCTAGAAGACGACGAAGGAAGCTAGAATTCAATTCCGGAGAGTAATTAAGGCAAAATTTCATCATTCCACTTATTCTTTTGTTTTATCATTATGATTAAGCAACTTGACTTTGTTTGTTTGCTATTATTTACTTTAATTATGAGCTACAACCTTTAGACTTCTGTTTGGGGATACAAAGTTGACAATATGGTTTGACTGATTGGTAGGATTAATTCCAAGTTGGTGAAGTTTTGTTATTTTAGCTTGCTAAAGAACCTTGTGTGTGAATAATAATTAATTTTCTGTTAATAGGAAGATAATTGATTAGCATGAACATCTATTGATTATTGACCTCATATGCTATGTGATCACTATGCTATATGTGTAGGATTAATGAACATGAAACTAGAATTAATAAGAAAATTGAGTAAATTCATGTGCAAGCTTGTAAGATGACCATCAAACAAGAAGTTAATTAAAAGAATAAATTAGTTAACTATTGCAAGTCTAACTTAACACGAATAATTAATATAGTGAATATAATTAAATTAGACAATTGGCCACTGTTTAAGTTAGTTTATTTGCTAAGGATTAGGGTAGTGAATACGAATCTAATCACTTGAATCGGTAACCAATGAAAGAATTAATCTATTGCACTATTACGTTGAAATCAACCGTAGAGTTAACCAACTTGAACTAAACAGAAGTTCCTTTCCAATTATTGAATCTAGTTAAATCGTTATTTTCTAGTCTTAAATTAGTAATAGTTAGTAAGTTTCTAGTCTTGTAAAACTAGAGAAAAATCCCTACTTCTTAATTAACTTAGATTAAATTAGTTTTTAGTTTAATTTGCCGTTCCCTTTGTTCGATACCCTGCTTATTTAGCTATACCACAATTGATAGGTTCACTGCCTTTTGTGTGTTATTTGATAATTAAAAGTAGGTTTAAAACTAAGTGAGTTTGCACACACATCAAGCTTCGTTTAGCAGTACGAGCGTTTAGCTTTTAGTTTTAACAAAATGCTCCGATTCTAAAAGCTACTTGATGTAGCGTTTACCAAAATGCTCCTGAGCTTTTGAAATCATTTTCCATAATTACCCTTAAAAAAATATTTATATATATATATATATATATATATATATATTTAATCAATTGTCCTTTTATGTAATTTTATATATTTCAAAATCTTTCAGCTACTTTTTGCCAAACATTCATATAACAAATAAAAACTACAGCTTCCCGCTACCAGCTACCTGCTACACGCTACCAACCCGCTACCAGCTAAACACTACCCGCTTCCAGCTAACAGCTACTTTTGCCAAACACACCCTAAGTCCCAAATGTTCAGACCAATTGCCAAATCTCACAATTCGAACTATGAAGAGGGATGTCGTAATCATAATCGAATTTGAGAATGAAATTTACATAATCGCTATCTCCTTAAAATTTCTCTTAGTGAAAGCGTTTCCTCACAATCATTTTCATGAAGGAGAGAAACCTTATGACACTTAGATTTTATGGTGCATGTGTTCATATCCATGTGAATTTGTCATAAGCATAATCAAAAGATAATGTTTGTGACAAATTCAAGCTCTTATGGACAGAACTTGTTCATTCTTAATTTCTTGCCATCAAGGGTCCCACCATTGCTTCCAAGTTATCTAGCAGCTCACTTATGTCAGTCAATGTACTTTCATTGAACAAGATGTTTTCCCTTATGCAACCTATTGAAAACTCGTAGAACTCATATGCATAGTTTACTAAATCGGAATGGCACATAAACAAGATCATGTCAACACGATGGGTTACAAACCGCAAGTCATGTGCTAGTGTTTAATAAGTTTACTCTTGATTAGTTCTTGAATCTTTTCAAGATCTTTAGACTCCCAATGACCTCTTGACATATTAGATTCTCTTATCAAGAAACATTTCTTGATAAAAAAATATTCAAGAGTTAGTGCGGATTCTCATCAAGACAAACACTACATACCAATTTCAAACATGCAAGTGTAAGAAAAACAATTTTCTACTTCACATTTGATGAGTGTGTGTTACTCAATTCACAATCTTGGAGTACGATTCTAAGACTTGATTTTGGAACAAAGTATGACTCATCCTTTTGATTTAACCATTTCAACACTTTCCGATTCCTCCTCTTAGCCATACTAGTGCACTAAGATGTCCTTAGAGAATCAATTGTGATATGGTTCTTAATCATTAAGACGATCATAAAATCCGATACAAAAGTACTCTCCCTTCTTCTTAGATTTGAGAAACTTTTATCTTTCTGCCTTCATTGATTCTTCTTATTCGTTCTGCTATTTATTGAAACTTTTCAATGATTCAGAATTACACTTAATCTTATAAGTATAACCACATTTACCAGACTTTTGGTAAATTATGATGAATAGTCTCATTGTTATTTGTGGTGGACTTGCCTAGTGCACAACATTGTGTTCTAGTCCTTTAGCCATTCACTTGACTCACATACTTGTGTGATCAAGGAATTAGTCTTAATTTCCTAAGTACCAAGATTTCCATACATCACATGATTCAAATCATATGATTCCAAGTTTCTGTCCAATTGAAACTTGGGTGATGGGAATCTTTCCTTACTTAGAAAATTTTGACATTACCATAAATAACATAACTAAGACTCACATCCATTTATAGAAATACACAAACATCAATTTTTCACAACGATTTCATTACAAGGATATATATATATATATATATATATATATATATATACACACACACACACACACAAATAAGACAAATCAAAATTTATTTTATTCATAAAGGCAGCGGAAAACATGTCCTTACAATGCAAAATCAACTGAAAAACTATGTAATCAAATATTTCTAACAACTCTATCATAACTTTCTAAGCTCAAAATCTGATATTTGAATCCATGCGATCGTGATCCATTTCTTCGTGATCAGACTCGTCTTGCTCTTCCATCAAGCTTCCTCTATTTTCTCTGATCCCGCAAAACATTCAAATGTAATCTTATCACATTATGTATTAAGAATCAATGAATATGAACTTAATGGAGTTAGATAGTGGATATTACCTGAAGTAGAGCCATACTTCTTGACTCTCCCATCTCTTAGATTCTTCAGGTCCTCTGGGCAGTTTTGTATCCAACGCTCCTTCTCTTGACATGTGGCTTCTCCTGGAGCGACCACAGAAGCATGGTTGGTTGAATTAACAGAAAAATATGCTCCATTACTTTGCCAAATCATTTTTGATTCAGCAGCAATAAGCATGTAAGTTAGGTCAATAAGGCTCGCGTCAGGATCCATCATATAATACTCTCTTACGAACTTATCATATGATTTAGGGAGTAACTGAAGAACCCAGTCTACAGCCAACCTCTTTGGAAATGATGCACCCAAAATAGTCAACCTATCGATGTGTGATTTCATCCCTAGGACGTGAGCACACACGGATTTTCCATCTTCATGTTTCATTGCCAACAGGGCTTGAGTGATTTTGAACTTTTCAATTCTTTGATCTTGTGGGTTTGGGAGAGCAATAGGAGGAGGTGGAGGAAGTGAAACCAAGCTAGTCGACAATGCAGGGATTGATCTTTCACCTTCATTGTGTAACAGACTTTCACTTTGAGCATGAAAACCTTTCCCATGGGATTCGGGAAGACCACAGTTAGATTCAGGCATCTACAAAATGGGAGAAAAAACAAGTTAGTTGATTGATTGAGTCCTTAATAAATCACCCAAATGAGATATTAAGGCTAGGACCCAACACAATACTCTACAACTTGGAAGAGGGATGTCGTAACCCAAATTGCAGAACATTTGAAGGTAAGTGAATGACGATTCACTAATTTTCTACCATGAAAAACAAAAAGAGATTAGGTTTTAAATGTATTGAAAAACTCCTAGATCCTTTTGAAATTCATTGAACTCTTCAGTGGCATGTTTAAATCTCGATATGCCCCTCGATTTGTGACTGGGATGTCGAGGATCACAAAACAGGGTGTGAATAACCATGCAAATTTACATGGTTCCCCTAATGTTACAGTCACCTATAGGATGTGCTGGTTAACCACACACGCTCCACTGAACTATGACAAACATTGAGTCACCCTTAGGGGTGTTCGTTTGGATGGATCGGTTTGATCCGATCCAATCAAGTGAATCCAAATTGATTTCGGTTTTCAAAACATGGATACAAATAGTCCAAACTAAATTCAAATCCAATCCGATCCAATCCAATTACAATTCGGTTGGATCGGTTTTTATAAAAACCTGTTTTTATAATTCGGTTTTCAAAAACCGAAACATTTTAAAACGACAATGATTATAATATTATCAAATTTACACAAGAAACAAAAACAATACTTGTGATTTGAAATTTATAAAGAATTACTACGAAGATATATTATAGTTAACTATTTTTTAAATAGAAAACTTTTGAGAGAAAATGCATATTAATGTTTTTTTATCGGATGAAACATTTTGAACCTATTTCAAAAAATAAATTACAAAATTAATAAATAACTATACATCTATATGTTATAAATAAATAAATAAATAATAAATGTTTATTCGGTTTTTTGGACTATTCGGTTCTTATTTTATAAACCAAAACCAATCCGAAATCCAAAATAATAATTCGGTTTTGTTGAAAACCAATCCAAAAATCCGAATATCCGAACCAAATAGTCCAATCCAAATTGTCCAATTGGATAATTCGGTTTTATCCAAATAGTGAGCAGTCCTAGTCACCCTTTGCAACCTTTGCTTAGAACCATTTAGTGTGTCGGTTAACCACACACGCTCCACTAACGTCTTTGCAAGGGTACAAAGTGTAATTTCATGGAATTTCATCAATTCACTTTTACCTAAAGTAACTAAGATTGAGAATTTTTGTAAAACATTTAGTTACTTTAACATTATACTTTTAATGAGGAGAGGGTTTACCCTATCCTATCTGTTCGGCTAACGACCCTCCACTAATCAAGGAAGCGGTGGGTGAGAGTGGACACTCATTAAATGACCATTTTATACGCCATAACCTTATACCCCCTTATAGACCGGCTTCGTGAATGAGACCTACTAACGGTAAGACTGGCAGTTTAAGTTATACATATATAATATTAGGGTGTATTTTACACTTTTTAAAATACTAGGTGGTCTAATTTAATAAATTATACTTTTAATTTAATTAAATGTAAACCATATCACTATGGGTTTATTAACTCTCTTTTAATTATACACTTAATTAATTTAATAAGACCATAAGGGTGCAATTTGAACTTTTTCAAAACTTAGGGTTTTAGAATTTTAAAATTTCAAAAAATTAAACTTTTAATCAACCAATTTTAAATTCCAAAACTTAAGGGCAAGTATTGAAACATTTCAAATCATTAGGGTTTAGAATTTAAATATTTCAAAATTAAACTTTTTAATAAAAAAAATTTAATTCCCAAACTTGAGGGTAAGTTTTGAAACTTTTCAAAACTGTTAGATCAAAATACAAATAAGGCAATTAAACAATTAATTGATGATTATCTAATTATGATCTAATTCAATTTCGTGCAAGATAATGATCAAATAATCCAAAAAATTAACTTTTATCATATAAGGAAGTAAACATTTGATTAATTTGAAATTATCTTTTATTTTGGTAAGGATAATCATCCAATATCAATAAAATTCGTAATTTATCAATAAAAAAACGATTTGGCAATTATCCCACAACAAAAAGGCATGAAATCCAGAGAATCCCTCTTTCTGACAACATGACTCGCCAAGTTCCCATAGGGACTCACCGAGTTCATCCTACTCGACGAGTTCACTTTGGAACTCGACGAGTTTGTCAGTCAGAGGAGCAAAAAAATGATTTTCTAAGCATGAATGAAACACAAAGCATCAATACAATAGAAACCAATCAAAGCTCTGATACCACTGATGGGTTTTGGCCATAAGAACATCCTATGTGCTCATGCAAACCCTAATGCTTAAATCTAGGTTTCTCTATTGTATATGCATTCATCCAAGACTTTAAACCCTAGATCTAGCATGTGATAATCGATATTAACATAAGAATAAGGTTTAGATCTTACCTTGATTGTTATGTAGCAATAACAATCTCAAATCCTCCTTGTAATTTGCTTATGAGGTTTGGCTCACAAACACCAAGAGCAAGAGGATAAATAAGGAGAAGAGGAGAGGCACCCAAAAACGTCTAGAAACCCTAACGAATCTGTTAGCCACGTTTTTGGTGCCTTAGGGGGTCCTTAAATAGTGAGACTATTAGGGTTATCTAACAAGGAAACCCTAATTTGACTGCTTAGGCCCTAAGCAGCCTATGGACTCCCTCCTTAGAGGCCTTGGACGATTTCTAATGGGTTTCCCCGTAGAATTCGTCCACTCCATCCTCTATGGAGTCCATTAGCCCAATATTCAACTATCACACAATTGACAGTTCCAGTCCCCTTTATTTAATTAATATCTTTTAGCCACAAAATTAATTCTTATTAATTCTTGACTAATATTAATTAAACAATATGATTTCTCTTATAATATATTATTCACATAATATGTTAATAAATCATAATGAATCCTATATCTCCATAATTCATCCTATCAAGTTGTTTTGGTGAAGGCAACCCAAAAGGACCATGCACCATCGGGTCAAGTACATACCAAAATAGTTATGGACTTGGACACTAATCCAACAGTTATGAGTATGAAAGAGTAATTAAAAGAGGTTTTATATGTAGGAGTTTGAGGAGAGTTGATCCCAGAGTCGAGGACAGTTTAGCTACTTCACGACATTGAGGTGTGTTACCTTCCAGTAGAAATGGGTCGATGGCACCAATGTCGACCCACTAGTAAGAGCTATAGTAGAGATGATTGTCTTTGTGATAATTATCTGGTATGTCAATATCTATTATGCTTTATGTGCTAGTATGTTATGATGTTATGTGATAGTGGTAAGAGGGGTATGTTAGACCCTAGTACCGGTCGATAGGGCCGAAGGGGTATGCCAGCACCCGGATAAGCTAGACAGTATATGAATCATATGTTTATGCACTAGGATGTTATGTGGGAGAAGTAGGGGGTGAAATAGTCCTCGGTACCGGTCGAAAGGACCGAAGGGGTAGGCCAGCACCCTGATATGCTAGGCGAGGTACCAGGCGAGGTACCGGTCGAAAGGACCGAAGGGGTAGGCCAACACCCTGATATGCTAGGCAACGTACCGGTCGACAGGACCGAATGGGTAGTCCAACACCCTAATATGCTAGGCACTTACCGGTTGAAATAGACCGATGGGGTAGTCCAGTACCCGAATATGTTAGACAGTATGTATATTGTATGGTATGTGGTATGATGGGGGAACTTACTAAGATTTGTGCTTATGCTTTTCAGTTTTGTTTTAGGTCCTTCTTCTTCGAAGGGAAAGGAGCCGACACGGTAGCAGGGCATCACACACACACGATTTTCCGCATATGAGATTCTTGGGATTTATACTCTGACATTATTACTATCTTATGACATGCTTTTGAGACATGATCTATGGTTTTTATGAAATGTGATAACTTGATGTTGCTTTCTATAATTGTTTAATGAATCATTAAATAAAAAATGAAATTTTTGGTCTAGAATTTTGGGAAGTTACATGTACATTTTGATTCCATCATGGCAAGTAATAACCGATAAGTCATTCAGTTCCATCAAACCAAACAAACAAATAGATGCTAATTGTTTTTCTTTCTTAATAAAAACATATAACATAGGGAATAAAATGAAAAAGACTCACTTGATCCATAGTTAACTCAATCTTGAAAACAATCCTTATTCTTTAAAAACACTCGCAAAGTGGATACTAGACAGTTACAACTAAAATTATAGCTGCAATGACCTTAAAAAAACAAATAAAAATCCTTTCACATTACAAAATATTGTTTTGAACCCTCAACTGCAAGATAACGAAATTCAAAAATCCAATTGATCTAATTGGAATGAAATGATGCACTTTGTGTATAAACCAAATTTAACCATCCTATTCCCAAAAATAATCATACTGTGTGATTGCGGGTGGATAAAACCAGCTTGAAGAATATTATTGAAAATGGAAATTCTCAAAAAGACTCATATGATTTTAGAGTAAGCAAGATTTTCTATTAAATCTTATAAAACCAAAAAACGTTATACTCTTTTAGATCAAGATGAAGAAACCTTCAAATGCAAATTAGCAATCCAAGTTTCTTATGTATTTCATAGTTCTATAAACAAGCATATTTACAATAGCTTACCACATAACTTGAAGACCTTTTTGACTATAAACTATAAACCTAGATCGAATTAGCCACAACTATATCAATTGTAAGATGACAAGTCTTTAAAAAAAACTTCATTTTGCAATATGGATTGAATCGGACATTTCATCAAACACGTGGCATGTAAAACGAAATAGACTTTCAGGTAATAAGAAATTCTTTGAATAGAACCACAAATACACTCTATTTCGATTAGTTGTAAGCACCGACGATGGGAATTCGAGGATTGATATCAGCAACTGAAACGGGTGCAACCACACACAAGAACCGGAAACTCAATATCCATAACCGGAAAAAAGGTTCAAAGTCAAACCTGGTAATCATATAATCTTCTGATTCGATAGTTAGAATACGATGCCAGTGGGTGGAATCGAAGAAAGATATTGTCGATCGATCCAGGTGGTACAGAAGATGACTAACGTTAGCGATTCGTGATCGCTGGAGCATGGGCGGTGGAGCAATCGACTTTGATGGACAAAGCCTTACTCTTGAGCTTCCCTTTGAGATCAAGAATCAGTTTGTGGTATGAAGGGGGCTTCCGTAGGGTAAGGATTAATCCAGTTACATGAAGCGGTGGAGGAGAGAAGGCGTATTCAGGTATATCATTTGTTGTCGGTTTGTAATTGGAAGCAGTGGGAGGTAGGAGTTGGGAGCTGAACATAACACGTAGCAATCCACCTAGCAGTTTTATATGGTAAGTCTGACCAAAAGGAAACACAATAAAGAAAAATCGAAAAAAAAAAAAAAATTCACCAATGATAGAAAAGAACTGTTCACAAAGGTACTTGTTTTTAATATATTATATAATGACTTACAAATCTTTGTATTTCCTACTTATTAATAAAAGTAACATAGGTTATAAACTTTGAATATGTAAAGAGGAATAAAAGTAACATAGGTTATAAACTTTGATTATGTAAAGAGGTGTTTGGGATTGCTTAGTTTATTACGGCTTCACACCATTCATAAGATAGTTGTAGTTGGTTGAATACGACAAATCAAAAAATCGATTTGAATAAAAGGTTTTTGATAAATAAAATAGCTAATTAGGTGGGAAAACAAAATATTAATTTTTCTATTGTATTGTTGGATGAACTTTAAGAACTGATAAATCGAAGATAAAAAAATACTTTAAATCAACTCGTTTTAGTCTATTTGACAACTTCAACAATACTTTAGGCATATAGTAGACCTTTTCATGCTAAAAAAACTTCCAACCAAAACTGGGTAGTCAAAAAATTCTAAGAACAATAATGATGCAATCAGAAAAAAGTTTATAGTCTTTGGAAATTACTTAAGATGAGAAAACTTGTTGAAATGAAAGCTAAGGACGATGGATTATTTATATTACTAGGCAAACTTAAAACTAATATTGTTTTAATTCCTCAATTCAGTTAAAACTTCTATTTTTATTTTCTATATGTAAAAATATATTTAGTCAACGATAACGTTCAAGATAAGGTCATAATATCATTCGAGAGTATGTAAGAATTGAGAAATTTGTTATAACATTGCAAAGATGATATGAGATGTAAAAAACTTCACTTAAATATAAACAATTGGAGAACTGTATTTAATATTTAAATTAATATAATTAAATGTATTACATATTTGTTTTACTATATTAAATCAATATTCTACGTATCATTTTATATTTTTCAGCTAACTTTTACTTTTTATCAACCAGCAATTAGCTGGTAGTCTGCAAATACATCCTTAAAATAATATTCTTTCAAATTTGAGAAAGAAAAAGACTAGTTGGGAAATGATTTCTTAAAAAAACTTGGACCAAAACTGGTTTTTTACCTTTCTTTTTTTAAAACCAAACCACACTGTACTTCAGAAAATCTGCTAAATTATAGCATTATCCCTTGTAGAAAATCTATCTAATTATAGCACTCAAAATTCATTGCTATGATTTAAAAGATTTTTCAAAGTAAAATGTTTTGATATTAAAAAAAAAGTAGGATCTTATAATAAAGAAATTGATGAAAGTACATTGTTATTTCTCGCAATTAGCCTAGACAACGCATATAATTGTAGAACATCTTTAATACTAAACAAATTAAGAACAACGTTTATGCATTTAGGTACATTTCTATCTTTACAGCAGAACAACATAACATCAAAGACATAGATATTGTTTGTAACCTTAATTTTTCAGAATAAATAACTGCTGATAACTCCTTCATACTTCCTCTTGCATAATAAGAGAGAATTCTTCATACAATAAATTAATCCAACAATGCAGCAGTTATCAGAATGCCTGCAATGAAATTAAAGATTTAAATTTTTTGGTTTAAAAGCATATCGTCTTTAAATCTTTCTTTTCAGGAAAATAGATTCATCACTGTTTACCTGCAAATTTAGGAACGTTGTTTGTTAATTTACATTATCATCATAGAAGCCCTAATTATTCAGATTTCAATAGTTTCAATAATTCATATTAAATTTGAGATCATAAACAAAAAGCAAACATACAATGAACAAACAGAAAGTTTAATATAGCAATCAGATGTACCTTTCAAGAAGACGAATGTTTTTTTCCTACGCATTGAGGAACTTCATCAAAGTTCTTGGAAGGATACTTAGCAGTCACCATCCCAACCTCAAACACCAAATCATCACCGTTAATTTTAATTCCGGTAATTCCCCACCACTGGAAGAAAGCCTTAACCCTAATTCCATTGAGTTCCGAAATCCGGTTCTGAACTAACTTACCAGTGACTTTCTTCGAGTAGGTAGCGAGGTAGTTATCAGGTGGAAGGATGAGGCGGCAAGGGTAGCCTAGGTTGACGGAGAACTCGCCGGAAGTATGGTTCAGGTCATAGGAAAGGACATCGGTGGGGAGTAGTCCGATCGGAAAACCATGGTGGGTAAGTACAGAGTGAGCGGTTAGTGGGGTGGATGATAATGAAGAAGAAGAATTGTCAGGGTTAGGGGTTGAAGAGGATATGGAGATGAAGAGGGTTAGATGGAACATGAAGAAGAAGAAGAAGAAGAGAGATTTGGCCATGGCGTTTGCGAGTTGAATCGGTGATTTGGGGAGAGAGAAACGATAACGATAAAGGTAGATATTTGGGTGTTGGTTTTGATGAAATCGAAGAGATGATTTTGGTGTGACATGTGCGCCTTTGACCAAGCTTTTTGCTAAGTTATGATTATAAACTTTTTACTCTTTAGATCATTAGCTCGGAGGAGTGCTGCCATTATAACCGTATTTTTTTTTATGCTATGTAGATGTCATGTAACAACCCGAAATCCAAGTTAGTTTTATAACCCTTCTATTAGTTAGTCCCTAAAAGTGAAAGATGCAGTGGGTGAGTACGCTGGGCGTACTAGGGGTACGCTGCGCGTACTCGCGCGCTTAATTTGTACGCGGGTCATCCGGGTATGCTAGGCATACCCAAGGTTACGCCGGGCGCAACCGACCCAGATGCAAAACCCTAATTTGTGGCCTTGCTCTATAAAAGGAACATGTAGCACTTTGCCCTAGCCACCATACACCCTTGAGATAGCCCTTGAAGAGCTGAGATTTGTGCTTTAGCTGGTGTGTGAGTTTTTGAGCTTGAAGTTGTCTTTTCAAGGTGAAGAAGGAGAAGAAGGAGCCATTGTTGGAGCTAGAGGTTGAACAACAAGTGTAGATCCGAGCTCTATAGTGGTTGGAGATCCTTCCTGAGGTAAAAAGCTCAAAGCTTTCCTTATTCTTTATAAGTTTTGCTTGTTGGACCATTTTTAGGGTTTTTGGTTCAAAGTTGGAGACTTTTTGTGCAAAGAGTCTCCATAAGCTTAGATCTGACCTTTTCTAGTGTAATATGTGTTGAGGAGTCATAAAAATCGAGTCTTGGACGTGGATCTTGTGGCATGCATGAGTTATAGTCTCATTATGGAAAGAGGAAAGGTGTTTTGAGCACAAAGTGACCTTTACAGCCATGCAAAGGCTTAAAGTTTCCAACTTTATGGTTTAAGACATATTAGAAGAGTCAGATCTGAAGTTTGGACGCAAGTCTTAACCGTTTAAGACCTGAATGGGCTGGACAAGGAAACTGGGCATTACGCCGGGCGTAATCCTAGTATGCGTCGCGTAAGGGGTTGCGTACCCCGTTTCTGGAATGCAAGAGTACGCCCCGCGTACAGGAGCTGGTACGCCCCGCGTACTGCTTGCTGTTGACTTTTAGGGTTTTAGTCAACATGTGGACTATTGGGTCAGGGAGGGGTAAAATGGTCTTTTACCCTTCTGTGGAATTTTAGAAGGAATATAGTACAGCCTTGCGAGCCGTTAATGATTTAGAATGATTAATTGATGTGATTAGGCGAGGCTAGGTCGAGGTTACGAGATTCGGAAATATCGAGCACGTGAAACTTAGACATCATACGAGGTGAGCCTTCTCACTATACTGTACCTGGAAGGGTACTTATGTGTGACCGGAAGGTCTGGTATGCTATAAGATATATACATTGTATGTTAAGTTGCCTATTTTGTATGCGTTATGTATGATATGCTTGATATGGGCCGGAAGGCATTATGATGTAGAGCGGAAGATCAGGGAGTTATGGACCGGAAGGTCGACACGGGTAAAACCAGAAGGTTTACCGGGTTGGGACGGAAGTACCCTGAGACACATGGACCGGAAGGTCATGGCCTGGAAGGGCGTATGTGTGTAAGTGGTATATTTGGGAACTCACTAAACATTTATGCTTACAGTTGTTGTGTTATGTGTTTCAGGTACTAGCGAGGACCGTGGGAAGGCGCCAGCATGACTCGTACACACACACACATGCGGATTTGGATATAATTGATCTTGGGATTTGATATGTTTTGTACTATGATTATGATACATTGGATTTTATGGTTTGGTTTGGAACAATTTATGTTTTTAAGAAATGAAAAATTGTTTTGAAAAATTACGTTGTTACAAGTTGGTATCAGAGTCTTGGTTTGAGGGACTCGGATGCACCTTTGGGCGTATCTAAACTCAAACTGAGGATTTGAGAAATTTTCAACAATAAAACTAAATTTTCTAAAGGAGTAAGGAGTTTTGAAACAATCAGAGCAGAGCAGTGTGTACGGTCAGCCAGCGCCCTAACGGTGAATCCCCAGAATACCCTTACATTATATGTTATGAGATATGTTATGTTATGTTATGCATGCTAGAGTAGGCTAGGTATTCATATTAGGACTAGAGTGGCCTGATTTGTGATGTCTTAGCCTAGGAGAATCTTGCTGCTATGAGATGCCTTGAGAGCGAGTAGCTCGCCACTGCATAGAGAGAGTAGAGTACTCGCGATCCGGGATCCACGGAGGAGGACTTAGGGTGAATGCTGATGTGGTGTGGTCAGTAGTATAGGGCCCGTACTACTGAAGACACCAGATCAGTAAGCAGCCCAGGTAAGAATCCTTTGGGTATTGGAGGACGAGTAGGGTTGCGATATCGAGTGCGAGTATGCTCGATCGAGTCTCTGACTTTTATGTCGTATTTCAGAGGCATCATGGTTGGGACACGACACACACCCGAGAGCAGTGGGGTCAATGACGAGGAGATCCATCGATTGATTCATGAGGAGGTGGCTGCTGCCATCCGGGCTGAGATTCCAGAAATGTTTGGGGAGATCAAGAACACACTGATTGAGACCTTTGATGAGCGGTATGCAGCGGTGAATGAGGCTGCAGCTACCGCAGCTATTGCGGCTGCTAGACCTCAGGGAGGTGACTCGTTGTTGTTTCGGGGGGTTCAACAACACGAAGCCACCAGAGTTCGATGGGACACAGGACCCGATTGCGGTGATGAGGTGGATCTTAGACATTGAGGGATGTTTCTATACGTGTTCTTGTCCGGAACACTTGAGGGTGCGGTTCGCTTTGAACCAGCTTCGCTTAGGAGCGAAGGATTGGTGGAAGTTCATGACGGCAAGCTTCACTCTGGCTGAGATTTCTGAGGTGACCTGGGAGAGGTTCACCGCCATGTTCAGGGATGAGTATGTTCCCCCGGTGGAGAGGGAACGTTTGGTTCAGGAGTTCTTGACCCTAAAGCAGGGTAATGATTCGATTACTGTGGTTACCCGGAATTTTAATGAGAGGGCGATGTTCTGCCCTGAGCAGGTGTCTATTGAGCAAGCACGGATGAGCTGGTATTTGGGTATTTTGAGGAGGGACATTCGAGAATTCGTGTCGAACTCGACGTACCGTACCTTTGCTAAGCTTCAGGCAAATGCCCGGAAGCGGGAGATCGAGTTAGAGAATCAGGCCAGGGAGGAGGCCGAGTCCCAGAGGATGGATCGGCGGCCGACTCAGTCTCAGCCGACAGCCAAGCGGGCCAAGCCCGCTGATTCGAGGACTTGAGGCCAGAAGGGCTGCATTTGCGGGAAGTGCGGAAAAAGTCATGAGGGAGTTTGTCGATCGGGTGCTTGCTACAAATGTGGCAAGGAGGGACATATCGCCAAGGATTTCCCCAAAGGATTCATGGTTTGCTTTCATTGCAACCAGACTGGCCATCGGAAGGCCGAGTGTCTGCAGTTGCATCAGGGGACAACGCATGGATCTGCACCTGCTGCTAGGGTTACCGAGGTTCGATCGGTGAAGGCTGAGTCTCCGAAGGCTCGTGGGAGAGCTTTCCAGTTGACAACGGAGGAGGTCCGCACAGTACCCGACGTTGTGACCGGTATGTATTCTTCTCTCTACTTATTTAATTCTGAGATATTATACTTATATTATGTTATGTGTAGGTACTTTTCTTGTGAATTTTGTGCCTGCCTTAGTGTTATTTGACTCGGGAGCGAGTCGGTCTTTTGTATCGTTAGCCTTCAGTCATCATATCAATATTTGTCGAGAGGCCATGAGTCGACCTTTGCGAGTTTCTATAGCTAACGAGCGAGCAGTGTATGCCACAAATGTGATTAGAGGATGTATCTTTGAGATCTTCGGTGTGGAGTTCCCGATAGATCTGGTCCCGATTGCGATGGGGGACGTGTGTGTCATAGTGGGCATGGATTGGTTGAGCCGATTTGGAGCTGTTATAGATTGCGAGCGTCAGTTGGTGACGATACGAGATCCGAGTGAGGGAGTACTTACAGTGTACGGTGAGGGCACCCGTCCTGAGTCAGCATTTTGTTCGGCTGCCATGGCGAGGCAGAGTTTACAGCAGGGCTGTATGGGATTTGTGGCTTATGTGATGGACGCACGAGTGGCCGATGGGAGGCCAAGTTCGTTTGATGAGGTCCCAATTGTGCGGGGGTTCCCTGACGTTTTCCCCGAGGATTTGCTGGGAGTGCCTCCCAAGAGGCTGGTGGAGTTTCGTATCGACTTGGTGCCCGGGGCGGCACCTATTACGAAGGCACCCTATCGCCTTGCGCCGTCTGAGATGCAGGAGTTATCCTCGCAGCTTCAGGAGCTGTTGGGAAAGGGGTTTATTAGACCAAGTAGCTCACCTTGGGGAGTGCCGATCCTTTTTGTCAAGAAGAATGATGGTTCACACCGGATGTGTATTGATTACCGAGAGTTGAACAAGCTGACGGTCAAGAACCGTTATCCGTTGCCGAGGATCGACGATTTGTTCGATCAGTTGCAGGGAGCGTCTTGGTTCTCCAAGATAGACTTGAGGTCGGGTAATCATCAGATGAGGGTTCGGGATGAAGATATCTAGAAGACAGCGTTCAGAACTCGTTATGGGTATTACGAGTTCGTGGTGATGCCATTTGGGCTCACCAATGCACCAGTCGCGTTCATGGATTTCATGAACAGAGTGTGCAGACCGATGTTGGATCGATCAGTGATTGTTTTCATCGATGACATATTGGTATATTCAAAATCCAGAGAACAGCATGAGGAGCATTTGAGGGGAATCCTCAGAGTTCTGAGATCGGAGAGGCTTTACGCCAAATTCTCCAAGTGTGATTTTTGGTTGCGGGAGGTCCAGTTCCTAGGGCATCTCGTTAACCAGCAGGGGATATTGGTCGATCCAGCCAAGATTGAGGCTGTGATGAGTTGGGAAGTGTCGAGGTCACCTTCTGAGATCAGGAGTTTCTTAGGGTTGGCAGGCTACTATCGGAGATTTATTAGGGATTTCTCCAAGATCGCGTGCCACTCACCAAGTTGACCCGGAAGGGTGTTGCATTTTCTTGGGGTCCGAAGCAGCAGACCTCGTTCGAGACACTTCGCCAAAAATTATGCGAAGCCCCAGTGTTAGCCCTCCCGGAAGGGATGGACGATTTCATGGTATATTGCGATGCATCGATATCCGGATTGGGGGCGGTGCTTATGCAGAGGGGGCATGTGATAGCATATGCATCGAGGCAGCTTAAGCCTCATGAGTCGAGGTATCCTACTCATGATCTGGAATTGGGAGCGGTAGTGTTCGCCCTCAAGATCTGGCGTCACTATTTGTATGGGGTTCGGTGTACGATATACACGGACCACAAGAGATTGAAGTATTTGATGGATCAGCCCAACCTGAATATGCGTCAGAGGAGATGGTTGGATGTAGTAAAGGATTATGATCGTGAGATCCTATACCATCCGGGCAAGGCTAATGTGGTAGCCGATGCCCTTAGCCGTAGGGCGGAGGGCGCCCCGATTCGAGATATTTGCATGAGATTGACAGTTATGACTCCGGTATGGGACGCCATCCGAGGGGCTCAGGCGGAGGCTGTGAGACCGGAGAACCGCAAGAGAAAGCGAGTGATCGGGCAGGTATCGGAATTTGTTATCGATATTCGAGGACTTATGACCTTCCAGGGTCGGGTTTGGGTACCGTTTGTGGGCGGAACGCATACCGTCTTGATGGAAGAGGCGCATAAATCGAAGTTCTCGATCCACCCCGGGGCCACTAAGATGTTTTTGGACCTGAAGAAGGAGTATTGGTGGCCCTGTATGAAGAGGGATGTTGCATGGTTCGTGGAGAGGTGCTTGACCTGTCGCAAGGTTAAGGCCGAGCACCAACGCCCGCATGGTAAGTTACAGCCGTTAGAGATTCCCGAGTGGAAGTGGGAACAGATCACCATGGATTTTATCACCAAATTGCCGAGGACGGCCAAGGGTGTCGATGCGATTTGGGTGATTGTGGACCGGTTGACGAAAAATGCTCATTTCCTTGCTATCAGTGAGAGCTCTTCTACTGAAAAGTTAGCAGAGTTATACGTGAGGGAGGTGGTATCGCGGCATGGAGTTCCGATCTCGATTTTTTCAGACCGAGATGTGCGTTTTACTTCCAAATTTTGGAAGAAGTTTCACGAGGAGTTGGGTACGAGGCTGCATTTCAGTACCGCATACCACCCACAGACCGACAGGTAGAGTGAGCGGACGATCCAGACACTCGAGGACATGCTTCGGGCATGTGTATTGGATTTCGGCGGAAGTTGGGACACGTATTTACCCTTGGCTGAGTTTTCCTGTAACAATAGCCATCACTCGAGCATTGGTATGCCACCTTTTGAGTTGTTGTATGGGAGGAGGTGTGGTACCCCCATTTGCTGGGGTGAGGTAGGGCAGCGTGTGATGGGTAGTACAGAGATAGTGCTTCAGACGTCAGAGAAGATACAGCAGGTCCGGCAGAGGTTATTGACCGCTCAGAGTCGCCAGAAAAGTTACGTGGATAGGCGACGGTCCGAACTCGAATCTCAGGTCGGCGATTTAGTGCTCCTGAAGGTATCTCCTTGGAAATGAGTGATCCGATTCAGGAAGAGGGGCAAGCTGGGACCCCGGTATATTGGGCCGTTTAGAGTGATCGTGAGGGTGGGCAAGGTAGCATATCGCTTGGAGCTACCTGCGGAGTTGGACCAGATTCATGATACCTTCCACGTATCGCAGCTGAGGAAGTGTATTGCCGACGAGTCGGCAATAGTGCCGTTAGAGGATATCCAGGTGGACGCGAGTCTGAATTATGCTGAGAAGCCGATCGCAATCTTGGATCGGAGGATCAAGGTTCTGAGGAACAAGGAAGTGCCCCTGGTTCAGGTCCAGTGGAAACATCGGAAAGGGTCCGAGCTGACTTGGGAGCCGGAGTCGGAGATGCGGGAGTAGCATCCGGAGTTGTTCACAGCATGAGACTTCGAGGGCGAAGTCTGGTTCTAGTGGGGGAGAATTGTAACAACCCGAAATCTAGGTTAGCTTTATAACCCTTCTATTTTGGAGAATTGGCTAGTTAGTCCCTTAAAGAGAAAGATGCAGTGGGTGAGTACGCTGTGCGTACTGGGGGTACCCCGCGCGCGTACTCGCGCGCTTAATTTGTATGCGGGTCATCCGAGTACCCTGGGCGTACCCAAGGTTACGCCGGGCGTAACCGGCCCATATGCAAAACCCTAATTTGTGGCCTTGCTCTATAAAAGGAACATGTAGGCCTTTTCCCTAGCCACCATACACCCTTGAGAGAGCCCTTGAAGAGCTGAGATTCGTGCTTTAGCTGGTGTGTGAGTTTTTGAGCATGAAGTTGTCTTTTCAAGGTGAAGAAGGAGAAGAAGGAGCCATTGTTGGAGCTAGAGGTTGAACAACAAGTGTAGATCCGAGCTCTATAGTGGTTGGAGATCCTTCCTAAGGTAAAAAGCTCAAAGCTTTCCTTGTTCTTTATAAGTTTTGCTTGTTGGACCATTTTTAGGGTTTTTGGTTCAAAGTTGGAGACTTTTTGTGCAAAGAGTCTCCATAAGCTTAGATCTGAGCTTTTCTAGTGTAATATGTGTTGAGGAGTCATAAAAATCGAGTCTTGGACGTGGATCTTGTGGCATGCATGAGTTATAGTCTCATTATGGAAAGAGGAAAGGTGTTTTGAGCACAAAGTGACCTTTACAGCCATGCAAAGGCTTAAAGTTTCCAACTTTATGGTTTAAGACATATTAGAAGAGTCAGATCTGAAGTTTGGACGCAAGTCTTAACCGTTTAAGACCTGAATGGGCTAAACAAGGAAACTGGGCATTACGCCGGGCGTAATCCCAGTATGCGCCGCGTAAGGGGTTGCGTACCCTGTTTCTGGAATGCAAGAGTACGCCCCGCGTACTGCTTGCTGTTGACTTTTAGGGTTTTAGTCAACATGTGGACTATTGGGTCAGGGAGGGGTAAAATGGTCTTTTACCCTTCTGTGGAATTTTAGAAGGAATATAGTATAGCCTTGCGAGCCGTTAATGATTTAGAATGATTAATTGATGTGATTAGGCGAGGCTAGGTCGAGGTTACGAGATGCAGAAATATCGAGCACGTGAGACTTAGACATCATACGAGGTAAGTCTTCTCACTATATTGTACCTGGAAGGGTACCTATGTGTGACCGGAAGGTCTGGTATGCTATAAGATATATGCATTGTATGTTAAGTTGCCTATTTTGTATGCGTTATGTATGCTATGCTTGATATGGTCCGGAAGACATTATGTTAAGGGCCGGAAGGCATTATGATGTAGACCGGAAGATCAGGGAGTTATGGACCGGAAGGTCGACACGGGTAAAACCGGAAGGTTTACCGGGTTGGGACGGAAGTCCCCTGAGACACATGGACCGGAAGGTCATGGCCTGGAAGGGCGTATGTGTGTAAGTGGTATATTTGGGAACTCAATAAGCATTTATGCTTACAGTTGTTATGTTATGTGTTTCAGGTACTAGCGAGGACCGTGGGAAGGCGTCGACATGACTCGTACACACACACGCAGACGGATTTGGATATAATTGATCTTGGGATTTGATATGTTTTGTACTATGATTATGATACATTGGATTTTATGGTTTGGTTTTGGAACAATTTATGATTTTAAGAAATGAAAAATTGTTTTGAAAAATTACGTTGTTACATGCCAACTCATATTTTTTCTCATTTTATAAATTTGAAACCACAAGGTGGGAGTAGGAAAACGGTTAGGAGAGAAAAAAGAAAAAAATGATTGGTTGAGAAAAGAGACAGAGCAAGTAAAAGAGGAGAGAGAGAGAGAGAGAGAGAAATGAGAATGCACCCATAGAAGGCTGCAGTGCGGCCTAGACCGCACCTGGACCTCACCTAAAGGGCGGTGTGTGTGATGATGTGGCGAGTAGAGTGCGGTCTAAACCGTACACACCCCTCCGGTCTTATAAGAAAATTACGTTTTGTTTAATTGGATTGAGATGTAAAATCTTGATTAAACATCATTTTTTTTAAAATTTATTTTAATATATTTGATTTTTTACATTGGCCATTCATACGAACAAAATTGTTTTCATAAGAGAAAAGGTGTATTTGGTATATTTGTAATGTTTGTATTTATCCATTTTTGAAAGGGACGATCCTAAATTGTTATCTTTATCATGAGTATGTTTAAGAATCTTATTAAAGTGATATTGTTAATTAACATATGATATTAATGGTTCACACTAACAACTTGATACAACTCATCATTTATTAGAAATTGGTTTTAATAAATATTCAATAAACTTTTATAATTAAATTGAAAATTATTTATTTTTAGGAAATAATAATTTTCATTAGCAAGTAACATTATATATAATTCATATGGTATGAATTAATAAGTCATGCACAACATTTTGGATTGGATAAATTCTTTTGTCTTTTACCAAAAAGTTAAAGTTTATATTTTATAAACTTGGTTTATAAAATATAAAGCTTTTGTTTTCTTCCTTTTATTATTTTAATAAAATAAGAGTCAAAAGACAAGAATATGGCTTTCATGTTTGTTTAATCAAAAGTAATAAGAAGCATGAGAGACATGTAAGCTTTAGGGACATGCTTGTCTAAAGTGAAAGAACCTAATGGTTAAAGACTTCACTTTAAGACAATATAAATATGAGGCTTACACTCTTGAATTGGGTGCTTCATTATTGCTTCCCAAAACCGTAACCTCCTTAGAGAAGGTTACTCTCTCTCTTTTCTCCATCTCTTCTTGAAGATTACCTGTATTTTCATGCCCTCTTTAAGTTCATATTGGTTATGAACTTAAAGCTTAAGGGATTAAGAGTTTATGGACTAGTATCTACATCAAGTTGAGTTATTGTTGGTGTCTCAAAGGTTCCACATTCTTTATCAACTTCCAAGCCTCCCAAGAGGACCCAAAAAACTAAAAAGGTTGTCATTTCTTCACATCTTCTTTGGTTGGTGTTTAAATCTTTCTACAACTTGCAAGGAGATTCTTGGTGGGTATAAAATGTTATGTTATGTTCAAAATTTAAAGTCTTCTGTTGCCATATTTTTCTAGTTTATGAAGCTATTTTGGAACTAAAACCCAACAATTGGTATGAGAGCCAACTTGCAAGTTTGGTTAGATTTTTTTGATTTTTGGAAATCTTAGTTTTTGGAGAATATGGATAACTTGTTTTTGTATAAAAATAAGTTCATACATATTTTCTATGACAACTTTATATTTGTTATTTTATGTAACAAAAGTTTTATGCATCTTTTGTCATTTAAAGTTGTCTTAGAAAAACAAAGGATGTTTTATATGTATATTGATGTATATGATGTGCATAAACTAATCAATGACCATTATGTTTGTTGTGTTGTTGTTGGCTGTTTTATAAAAATGTTTGTAATAATTTATTTATTCATATGGTATGTAATAAATTAAATAGATTAGTTTTCTTAGTTTATTTTTGTAACTAATAGATTGAATTTTAGAATTAATTTATTTGTATAAAAATGTAAAAAGAGATGAAGTTGGAACCATTTTTTGAAGACAAAAGAGCAATTTTCGAGTCTAAAATGTGTGCAGGATTTTCAGTGACATTTTTTTGAAAAGTGTCACTAATGCTGTTTACAAAGGGCTGTTGGACTTTTAACGACAGTTGTTGACTTTTAGTCTTTAAGAAGTTCTTCAAATCTTTTGCATGCAATAAGTGTTTACTCAAATGGGAGCTTCTACAACAATATTACAAGAAGTTTTTTGGTCCCCTTAAATGTCCTTTTAGGAATGGAGTTGACATGTTTTGTGTTGGCTCATAAAAAATGTCATTAGTTGGTTATGTTTATGCACATATCTTTTTATGCATGTTTGTGTTGTTTATTTTATGCAATTATTATGTGTGGTTGATAAATTAGTTTTTCACATGCTAAAACAATTTTGGACAAAATAAACATCACATGGAGTTTGAGTTTTCAAAGGAAACAAGATGTAACAAGAAATTTAAAAAAAATAAAACCCGGTTTTATAAACTCGTTAATAATGACAAATTTTGAAATACTCTATTATAAGTTTTAAAATGGTCATTTTTGTAACTTATACAAACTCCAAATATATAAATAATAAAAAGAAGTTTTATTAAAGATATATAAGGTTCAGATGCACTCAAAATTAATATCGGTTATTAAAATTGAATTGCGCCAATTTATATAAAAACTAGCTTTTTATATAGAACCTTTAAAAGTGATTTTCTTTTGAAAATTGATAACATGGTTTATTATATGCATGTAATAACCATGATATCATATGTTTTTAAACTACAATTATAAAACATATAAATACCCTTATTTTACAAACCTCAAATCTATGCAATCCTTTTGAAAAACACCCGCACATCTCTTGTATGCAGTAGCGGGACAAAGGATACCTAGCCGCTTAGTGTTGTCTTTTGATGGTCGGGGTGTCTTCGCGATTTCTATAACCAAGCTATAGGCTGATTACACAAGTTTTTCAAGTTGGATGATTTGATCAGAAATATTTTGTGATAAAGGATACCTAAGCAAGAGAGTTCCGAGACATAGATGGGATCAAACATGTCTAACTAAATTTGTTATTAGAGATCCCATAAATCTAAGAATTATATAACAAGATATAACTGATAATCGTTATCTACCGGGTTGCATTCAAATGGATGAGATAAATGATACCTAACCATTTATTTGTTTTGCAACTTGGATCTTTTTTTTATAAAGAAATATAGTTCAATACATATTGATGGAACGCAAACGAGCAACAAGCTGCGTTGCTAGCCCTTTCTGGATGGCAAAATCAATTCTTTTGAGAACAACATCTGTGGATTTAGGAGATATGGCATTAGAATGCATGACCTGTTGGACTCTGTTGAGGAGTTCCACCGCCTCTGGTGCGATAAAACCAAATGTACCAAATGCAAAAGGTACAAACACCTGTTGATTTTATATACATGCATTCTCATGCTTTGCCACTTTGCACGCAACGACTTTCAAAGCGGCATGCCTTGCTATGAAACCCCCGTTCCTCAAACCGACAAGACGAGAGACCCCAGTAAGATCCACACACATGTGTTTCCCTCCTACCCACCTAAAGACCGAAATGTCAGCCGGTCTAAGTGTGGATCTTCCATGGTGCGGGTCAGTTAAATAGTTCACTGGTGCTTCTTTCTTCGCAAAAATACCAACACGTCAACAAGCATCAAAGAGAACATCCCTAACCACGTCATGTTTGTACTTGAAACCAGGGAGCTCTCTACAATGAATCGAATGTTCCCTAAAGGTATCCAAACATGCCTTGCGGCAAACTAGGCATATCTCGTCAATTGGGAATAGAGGAATCATGAGGCGGCAACGAAGGATAGTTCAGTACTCGACAGGAGACATATGCTGGCCAAGGCCATCAACAGGGATAATTAGTAGAAAATATTGAGCATGAGGTGCCCGGAGACACTCAAAAGCTGCTTTCTGTCTAACAGTCATGTCGAAGTTGACTTCCATATCTTTGACAATTTTACTAAAAAGGGCACACACCAATGCTTTTTGGGATTTAGGGGGGGGGGGGGCAGTGTCCTTATTAGTGAAACTGCTATAGTTGAATCCCGGAATCATATCGTGAAGACGAGTAATAACACATTAGTAATCAGAGTCCATACAATATATGCCACTGCAACGTAAGACGTGGTCTTGTAATGCCCAAGATTGGGCCCTCGAGGCTACAAATGCGTAGGAGGAAACCTCATATGCTGAGTACAAACCCAAACCACTGAAACGAATTGGTAAGGAAGCCAGATTCCACTGAATGTCTTCAAAGAAGGGGCCTCCACATACCACCATATCCTCAATAGATCCACGCAATCCTTTGTTAAAGAATAAAGCTATGCAATCATTTGTCACGTAGATCTGGTCTTGTTAAAATTTTGTAGTTAAATAATCCATTCTCATTATCATGAATTGTCATTTTCTTTAATGACTTAATGAAACAATAACATTTAATAGATACAACTTCAATGAATGAGTTCATGTCTTAAAAGACGATCTCGTGAGAGATATGAAATTGTTACACTTAATGATCCTAGTCCTAAAATATTTGCTTTGAGCAATAAACCTGAAACTGATATCTAGTAAAGGCATCACTATGATGCTAAAGATGCTTCTAACATCAAGCAAGTAATAGTTATTCATGACTTATAGGAAGTCTTTGATAATTTAAACATATATCTGATGATATAACATGTCAAACAATATTCCAGTAAATACAGTGATATTTATTTAAAGCTAGTTTAAACATTGGAATAATGCAAGGCTAAAAAAATGACCTTGTGTGATCCAAAAGGCCCATGTTTTATGGACTGAACACCTTTAAGCCCAAGAAATCTACTAAAGTCCAAATAGATGGATCTTGATTCTTTTATGAAGAGACTGGACACTGGAAGAGAATTTACTCCTATTATTTTGAAAGAAAGTATGGAAGAGACTAGTACTTCTTGTATCTACTAGATAGAACTCATACTTTTCATATAACATGTAGGTACTTGGTACTTAAATGTTAATATAATATTTGTAAATGGGTAGTAGATATTTATTGAAGAGTAACCAGCTGAGCATAGTCAAGTAGGAACTACACTCTCAGAGTTTAGTTTATTATTTATGCTTAAAACATAAATTACTTGTAACATAAAACAATATTTGTTTTTGGAACAATGTATGTTTCAATTTAGCATGTCTAAATTTATGTGTCAGTTATTTTATTCAAATGTTTGATCATTTACTTAATCGTTTTTCATAACAATAATATTCGTATTCTGAAATGATTAACTTCTATTTATGAGACTAGATCTTTTAATAGAATTGTGAAGTAAATATCAACATTTCATAAATACAATTAAGTTCTATATGAAAACACTTTTGACTTAAACTTGTTTTAAATCAAACTTATCTTTGACATTGTTATCTTTATTATATAAATGACATTCAAATATTCCAACTTCAAGAATGTGTAGTTATGATTTATGCGATTATGAATTACGAGATCAAAGTAATGTCAGAATTAAGAACACAAGATCTAAATACAATTTGGTTGGCTCAATTATGCTTTCAAGGAATACATAGAAGAAATAGAGAGTACAAGATGAATTGAAAAAGTCCTCTCTAACTCTAGTACTCATCCCATATTTATAGGGATTGAGAAAGCATTCTAATAATATAAGGGACTAGAACTCTAAAGCTTCGATACAAAATGCCCTTATAATAAACTTAACATACAAACATTCGATACTATGCATGACCTAGACAACCTTCGACATCTCACAACAACATTCGACCTCAACATTCTCCCCCTTTGTGAGACGTGTCGAATCTAAGTCATCAGCATCTGAGCAGCTTGATGTATCATTCTTCGAATCTCAGTATACTAGTTAACCACCTTGTGAATTTAAGCTTTGTCACCTTCATTGTTCTTTGCATAACTATTCATTCGAACAATAAGGTTTGTATAATGAGGTGTGGTATATCTTTCAACATCACAAGCTTGAAATAAAAACTTCGTAACCTTCCCCTTCTTATTCTTTCCAATGAATACTATCGCCAAAGGCTTCAAGTATATCTCCCCATGTTCATAACTCTTCAAACTAGCCTGACTTTTTAACTTCGATTGTGGCACAATGATTTGTTTACCAGTGGCCAAGGCTAATTCGACATTAGTTAAAGCTAAATATTCATAGTAATTATCTATGAACAACTTGATGTGAGCAAATCCAATCAAAAAATCTTCTTTTCTTGTTAACTGAAGCTTCGAGAAATTAGTTCCCTTTAGAGTTCTTGCAACACAGATCAAATCATAAACATTCATTAAAGGGAAGTCAGCAACTGAGAAATCGAATGCAACATTATTATCTTTGACTGCATGAAATTGATAATTCTGCAACACACCCTCGAAAAAACATCTTTGGATATGTTGAGAACACGAACTTGTTGAATTAGTGTTTAAGTCCATAACTGTAATTGGTATGTACTTGTCCCGAGAGTAGCATGGTCCATTTGGGTTGCATATCACCAGGACAATCTGATAGGATGAACTTTTGAGAAGAGGTTATTTATGGTTTATTAACATATTATAAGCTCTAATATATTAATATGAAATCATATTATTTAATTAGTATTGATCAAGAATTAATTTGGAATTAATTCTGTGATCAAAAGAGACTAATTAATTATAAGGAGCTGATTTGGTAAATCATTCATTCTTATAAAGTGGGCTTATGATCCATAGTTCTTCATGTTGGGCTAAACCCATGCGGTAACCCATGGATACTCCATGGAGGTTTTAACCCATGGAGCATGAGGGATATGGGAAGTCATTAGTGTTCGGTTTTGAGCACTATAACACTTCTTAAGTACACATGCAACCCTAAATGCTTTGGATCAATATTTTCTCTAACTATACATGCATTTTCTATTTCCAAAGCATTCACCCTAACTAGCATACAGTTGAAGCTATATAACAAAACTTTGGTTAGGATGATTACCTCTTGAGTAGGGTAGAGTTCTTGACCTTTGAAAGCTTGAGCACCTCAAGTGTGATGCCTCTAATGGTTCACAAACACCAATATGCAAAAGAAGGTTCTAAGAGAATAAGTTACTTGTCTCTATTGAAGGTAAACCCTAATGATCCATGACTTTCCACATTCCTATGATCCATGGGTTTAACCTCCATGGAATATCCATGGGTTATATTATTGGTTTAGCCCACTTACATAATCATGGATCACTTAGCCCATACTATAAGTATCATTGATTTAGATAATCAATCCCTCCATATTTAATTAGTCTCTTTTGACCACAAAATTAATTCCAAATTAATTCTTGGACAATACTAATTAAATAACCATATTAACATATTATACTTATAATATATTAATAAGTCATAAATAACCTTATTATCATAAAACCATCCTATCAAATTGCACTGGTGAAGGCAACCCAAAAGGACCATGCTACTATCGGGTCAAGTACATACCAGTTATAGTTATGAGCTTAGACACCAAATCCAACAATTAGGGTTTACATGGTATAACCCTATTTTGCCACACTATATAAGAACCTCTCTAGCTCATGAAAGTGGCACTTAATTGGAATACTAGAGGGCTAGCCGATTTGTGTGTGCAAGGAATATCTTCTCAAGTTATCCTTTGTTCTAGGTGTGTTGTGATTCCATTTGAGGCATTCATACTATTGGTTCTAATCTCGTGAAAGTCCAAGCAACAAGATACAAATAAAAGGTATGTTATCTAACTTGTTTTATTACCCAAGTATCAAAGTTTTGAATACTATATAGGGTAATACCTTGGAAAGTTCAAGTTTGCATGTATAATAGAGAAAACATAGATCCAAGGTATTTAGGGTTGCATTGTAACGCCTGTGTTTCTGGGCTTGTCATTAATGTTGATATAATAGTCTAGGTTAACCTTTGTAACCCGTTTTGAAATAATAAGAATGTATTATTTGAGTATTATGTGTTTCGTGCTTAATTGCTTAATTATGGGATTTGATTAATTAAGAATAAAATGAGCGTCAAAATTTAAGTGTAAAATAAACTCGTTATCTTTGGGTAATGTTGTAGTAGTTGAAACGAGGTTTCCGAATATATATAGAACGCCCAAATCTGACTTCGTATGTGGAAGTTATGATTTACTGAAGTTTCGACTTAGCGGTATGCAGCCCGAAATACTCGATTTGAGATCGAGCGGTTTATAGCCGAAACAATCTAAACGAGAATCGAAGATCTCGTTGTTAGTAGCAAAACGATGAAAAGTTAGGCGAGAACGGACGTCAAACGAAGAAGTTATGAATTTATAACGAAGTTTTTCTGTCCCGGCCTACTTAAAATAAATAATAATAATGAAATCAAAGTTAGCTGACAGAGTCTAAACGAAAGTTGTAGAGCGTAGTCTCACCTACGCGTGGATATAAAGAACGTCGAAAACGGAGTTCGTATGAAGAAGATATGAATTTTCAAATTTTATTAAATAATTAATATTTAAATTTAATTATTAAACCCGGTATTATCCGAAGGGGAGTCACTGGACTCATCCGAAGTACGCCCAGCGTACAACAAAGCATGACACGCCTCGCACTCGAGTTCTTCGGATGACACATGCAGTGACTATTTCGGAGGCGTACGCCCCGCGTACGGCTGTACGCCCAGTGTACGGCGAGGCCTCAGCCTCCTATAAATAGGATGCGAGGGTTCCGGGCTTATTTGCTCATTTCTCCTCCTTTTTGTGCCGAAGCTCTGCGTGTAAACCCCCGAAGCCACCCCGACACCCCGGATCTCATATCCAAGTTAAGAAGGAAGTTTTACACTTCCGAGATCCCGAGAAGTGCGATTCCCGAGCCGAAGCTCTGCCCGCGATAAGTTCGATTTTTGTGGAGATCTTCCAGATCTACTGAGAATACTACTACTGTAAGCCGTAGTGCTGTCCGATCATCTTCTGATCAAGTGAGTGTGTAGTTACTTTCTTCTAACGCATAATTATGAAGTATTTTATACGAAATACGTGCTATGTGTATAATTTTGTGATTATGTGTGTGAATGTGTATTCACTTTCTTCTATCTCATAGGTATGATTTATTCTCTATGAAATATGTGTTATGTGGGTGTACCTCATCTGTTATGTGGAATATGTATTGAATGAGAATGCTATACAGGTTTTAAACTATGTATATATATATATATATATATATATATATATATATATATATATATATATATATATATATATATATATATCTACTAATATGTTGGGTAGAACATGGGTAGATAGTTGGTGTGTAATAAACAGATGAGAGGCCTCGATGTTGTTGTTATTGATCTAGTTATTCAGCGGAGTATGGATAACAACCACAGACTCCTTCTAGACAGTCTTGTGGAACGCTAACAGGTTCATAACCTGTAGGTGTTGTGAACGATGTGTTCACCGGTGTACTCTATCCCCCTCATGGTTGCCTTTAGGATATCTATTGTTGAGGAAACCCCTTAGCAGTAATGTCCGTCCCGATGAAAATCCTAGATTAGGTCCCTTGAGATAGATGTTGTTTTAGGGACGTTAAGTGAGGATAACGGGAATGGGTAATCGGGTTATTGTTGGTTGGTGAAATTAAACATAATTTATTTATTGTGGGTTGAAAACCCTATATGCTCACCAGGCTCCCAAGCCTGACCCACTCAGTTTTATTTGTATTACAAGAAGTGGCGCAAGGGCATAAGATGGATGAATCATCGAGTTGTTTTGTTTACAAGTCTGTATATGTATATATATATATATATATATATATATATATATATATATATATATATATATATATATTTGTTGAATGACTTGTAATGTTCTCGTTTATGCTTTATGGTCTGTATCGGAACATGACATCCCGAGTTTTGATTATATAATGAAAATACATTTCTTTTATGAAATGCTTTGGTAAATATTATTTTATCACGTTTTGTTTTTGGGAACAAATTCCGCAACTCTTTCAAATCAAAAGGATTTACTCTGAAATTATTTTAAAAGCATAAATGAAAATCGGTCTTTTCTGGCCATGATTTTGGGGATGTCACATGCGTGTACACGTTAAGAGTGTTAGAATGCTCAAAACCCTTCAGTTGTATCAGAGCCTAGACTTGTTTTCAATTATACTTGATGCTACATGTTTAAAAGTGCTTTAAAAATCAAAAATATGTTGTTTGGACAGTGGACTCGCCGAGTCCCTTCACAATCCTGACCAACTCGCCGAGTTGGTTCATACACTCGACGAGTTGGAGCCCCTGAGTGCAGATTTTCGAGTTTTAAGGCTGGAATTGAACTAGGATCATTACCCTAAGTTGTTTTGAACTTATAAACCTATTTTTGACGTGGTAATGATCATGCTTGTCCAATCTATAAGATAATTATCAAAGTTTCATGTTTTGTATTGTAACGACCCGTCTCTAGTATGTTGCTTCCATGGCATTTATTTAGAAGTTTTCAAGAGGGACTCGGCGAGTCTATAGCCCGACTCGTCGAGTAGGGACGGGATTTCGAGCACGTGTTAGTCGGCGACTCGACGAGTCCATATTCGGGACTCGGCAAGTCTGCCTTCCAGGAAGAGACCCTAAATCCCCGGGTTTGCTCCCTATTTAAGCAGTGTTATGTGCCCCAAACTCGGCTCCTTCACCCTCAGAGAGCTGTGAGAAACCCTAGACCCATCCCTTGATTGATTTAAATGTTTTGTGTGGATTTTTGAAGGCTTGACGAAGAAGAAGAAGGAAGGACCAAAGAGAAGAGGTGTAGAGCAAAGATCCAAGGTCAAAATCGGAGTTCATTGAGGTATTTCCCGGAATCCTTCTGTGTTATGCTTAAAACTTCCATTAAAACATTTCTAGGGCTAGTTTGATTTATTTTTCCAACCTTATAGTCGTATGGAGGCCTTAATAGGTCGGGATATCCCTAGATCTATTCATTTAGGAGTTGTAGAGCCCGGATCTATTGCCTGTTTGAAGTTGCTTTACATGAGAGCCCTAGATCTAGACTTTATTAGGCTTTTTGAGCCTTATAATCTTCATGGATGCTTATGGACACGTAAAGATAGAATCTTTACGTGTTAATCGAACTAAGGAAGCCCATATCTATAAGTTTTAGACGCTGGATTCAAGCAGAATCGAGTTTAGAGTAGCTGCATGGATGCGACTCGGCGAGTCAAGTCGCGAGTCCCGATTTTTCCCCCTTTTGAGTGATGTCGAGTGGGAACCTGTGAGTAGTAGAGTGGACTCAGTGAGTTGGAGGGCAAACTCAGTGATGGAGGGACTCGACGAGTTGTTAATACAACTCGGCGAGTCCAAGACAATCTTCTTAGCTCAAGAACAACTCGTCGAGTTGTTCATATGAATCGGCGAGTCGGATGAAGATTGCCTAAGTTTTTGAATCGAGAGGGGACTCGTCGAGTCGATACCATACTCGACGAGTAGCCAAGAGTAGGGTGAGAAGTGAGAATAGAGACTCGGCGAGTTGGCGACCCAACTCGGCGAGTCAGGTCAACTGTAGGTTGACTTTGACCGGGAGAGTTAACTTTAGCCAGGGGTAAAAGAGTCATTTTACCCCAATGCAGTTATTAGTATTTGATTGAGTGTATTTGTGGAATTGTAGCCGGGGAGATACCGGAGCAGCAGCAAATAGTTTCCAGAGCCATACACTCAGCAGCCAGATCACGAGGTGAGTTTCCTTCCAGTAGGAACGGGTCTAAGGCCATAATGCCGGCCCGTTCAGTTAGCAGTAGTTTCCGAACTTCGGTCCGATGTAGTAGTTAGTATGTTTGATGCCTTCGTGGCTCGGACAGGATTTATGTGTTATGTGTTATGTGTTCCGGGCAACGACCCGATGCAGTATGTAGTATATGTGTTTATGCTAGTTGATATGTTATGCTATGTTGTGTTCAGTTAGTCTGGACTTCGGTCCGATGCAGGGGATGGGGTCCCAGTCAGTTCCGGACTTCGGTCCGATGCAAGGGACGGGGTCCCAGTCAGTTTCGGACTTCGGTCCGATGCAGGGGACGGGGTCCCAGTTAGTTTCGGACTTCGGTCCGATGCAGGGGACGGGGTCCCAGTCAGTTAGTCCGGACTTCGGTCCGATGCAGGGACGGGGTCCCAGTCAGTTTCCGGACTTCGGTCCGATGCAGTGGGCAAGGCCCAGTATGTGCTTTATATGTATTGTATGGTATGTGGTAGTTTGGGGGAGCTCACTAAGCTTCGTGCTTACAGTTTCAGTTTTGGTTTCAGGTACTTCCGCAAGCAAAGGGAAGAGCTCAGGTTGATGGCATCGCACACACCACAGCTTCAGTTTTTGTCCTGGGAGTTGATTCAGTTTCTTCGATATGTTTTGATACAATTGTGATACCATTTTTCTCGCAGTGTTTTATTACGGTTTGAGATACACTACGCATGATTTTATTATGTGATACTCAGTTTTATGATCTTTGTTATATTTTAAAAATGAAATTTTCGGGTCGTATTTTTGGGTTGTTACATGTATTAGTTTATATGGTTAGGCTAATTACATGAAATTTGTTTGATGTGAATTGTCTTGTTCTTATGAGTTTAATTTAGATCATTGACAAAATTGTTTGATTTTTGTAAGTTACAATAGTTGATCTAACTGTTTTGATGACTTCCATAACCTGTCCTGGAAAATGAAAAATTTTCTTTTAAAGAGACTATTAAACTTAATGGTTATGAACTTGAAGAGTCTTTTTTCCCATAAATGGTTTTATGAACTCCATAACTTGTCCTCAAGTTATGAATTTTCAAGAGTCCTTTCATTTAAACCTATATTGAACTCATAAGTTATGGATTCCAAAAGTTTTTTTGGATAGTTCAAAACTTGCCCTCAAGTTTTGGAATTTGTAAATGTAAAAGTCTAACTTTTAAAACATTTAATTCCAAAACCTACAATTTTAAAAGTTTAGAATTCAACCCTTATACTATTATAGGTTTAATATATATATATATATATATATATAATATTATAGATTTAATATATATATATATATATATATATATATATATATATATATATATATATATATATATATATATAGAGTAATGTCAGTCTTACCGTTAGTAGGCCTCATTCACGAAGCCGGTCTATAGGGGGTATAAGGTTAATGGCAATAAAATGGCAGTTTAATAGGTGTCCACTCTCACCCACTGCTTCCTTGACTGGTGGAGGGCCGTTAGCCGAACGGGTTTGACAAGACTCTAATTCTCCATTCATTAAAAGTATAATGATAAGTATAAAGTAACTAAACACTTATAAATTCCCAAATCTTAGTTACTTAGGAAAATGTGAACACGGTGCTAACATATGAAATTGCACTTTGCACCTCGGTAAGTCGTTAGTGGATCGTGTGTGGTTAACCGACACACTAATCTGGAATGACAGTGCGTGGAAAGGGTAACTTGATGTTAATCATAGATCAATGGAGCATGTGTGGTTAACCAACACATTGATTAGGTGGTTGTAACATTGGGTGTACCAAGCTAATTTGCATGGTTATTCACACCTTGTTTGTGATCTTCAACATCCCAGTCACAAACTTGAAGGGCACAATTGAGATTTAAACATGCCATTGAATTGTTCAATGAATCTCAAAGGATCTAGGAGTTTCAATTCATTTAAAACCTAAAATTCTTTTTTGTTTTTCATGGTGGAAATTGGTAAATCGTCATTTACCTACCTTCAAATATTTTGCAGTATGGATTACGACATCCCTCTTCCAAATTGTAAAATATTGTGTGAGATCCTAGCCTTAATATTTCAAGTTTTATATTAAAGACTAAATTAACTAACTTGAATTTCTCCTATTGTAGATGTCTAGTTCAGATAACTGTGGTCTTCCCAAATCCTTTGGAACAAGTTTTCCTCTTGAAGATGATGTCCCGTGGTTGGATCGTGGAAGTCATACTTCACTTCCTCTGCTTCCTCCAATAATTCTCCCTAACCCACAAGTTCAAAGAGTTGAAAAATTCAAGGTCACTCAAGCCCTACTTGCAATAAAACATCAAGATGGAAGGCCTGTGTATACTTACGTCTTGGAGATGATGTCACATATTGACAGACTGAGAATATTGGGTGTCGTTGTCTCGAGGAATTTGGCGGTTGACTGGGTTCTTCAATCACTTCCTGAGTTATATAGTGAGTTCATTAAGGACTACTATGTGACAGACCATGACATGACCCTTATTGATCTTACCTTTTTGCTTGTTGCTGCTGAATCATCAATGATTTGGCGTACTGGAAAAGCAAATTTGATTGGAAGATCTACTCCCCAAACTTCCATGGACATTGACAATGGAAACATTTGAAGTCCAGAAAGGATTTCTCTTTCCAAGTGAAAAAGAAAGGCCAAGTATGAGATTGTCCCGAGTACCATTCGCAAAGAGTTTATATGTTTCTATTGCCAAGAGAAGTGTTGGATAAAGTGTCTAAGTCCATAACTATATTTAGTATGTACTTGACCCAATTTGACATGGTCCATTTGGGTTGCATGGCATCATAACAATTGGATAGACAAAATGAGAAACGGGACACTTATGGTTTGTTAATATATTATAAGTTCTAATATATTAATCATATTATTTAATTAGTATTGATCAAGAATTAATTTGGAATTAATTTTGTGATAAAAAAGAGACTAATTAAATATACGGGATTGATTTGTAAATCATTCATTCTTATATAGTAGGCTTATGGTCCATGATTCACTAGATTGGGCTTAGAGCCTTTGGGTACTCCATGGAGGTTAAAACCCATGGATCATGGGGGGGGGGGAATGAATAGCCATGCACATTAGGGTTTACATGGTGTAACCCTACATATGACACGCTATATATAGAACCTCATGGTAAGCAAAATCGTGCACTAAGACAAGAAAAAGGAGGGCTAGCTGATTTTGAGTGAAAGTCTTCTTCTCTTAAGTTTTTCCAAGAGTTGTGGTGTCGTGTGAAACATTTGAGGCATCACATTTGAGGTGCTAGGCTTACAGGGTCTTAAGGAATCCAAGCTACAAGAAAGGTATGTCATTCTACTAGTTTTTATATTACAAGTACCCCATGCCATGCTAGTTAGGATGAGAACCTTGGAAAAATCAAATTTGCATGAATATTAGAGAAAACATAGATCCAAGGTTTCTAGGGTTGCATGTACACCATAGGAGTTTTAGAATGTTCAAAACCCATCAGTGGTATAAGAGCCTAGGCTTGTTTCTTGATATTTGATGCAAACTGCTTGAAAAAGTTGATAATTCTGTTCACTGTTCAGTGAACTCGTTGAGTCCATGGGGGGACTCGACGAGTCCAAGTTAAAATTCATCCTACTCATTGAGTAGGTTCTTGCACCCGACGAGTAGGAGCCCCTGTGTGCAGAATTTCGAGTTTTGCTGCTGGAAATGGACTAGAATCATTACCTTAAACTATTTTGGACTTATAAAACCTGTTTTTGATGGTGTAATGATTATGCTAATCCATTTTCAATGGTTATTATCAAATTTTCAAGTTTTATATATGTTTATATGATTCTTGAAATTATTGATATGAATGTTCATGCTTATGAGTTTTAGTAAGATCATAGGAATTATTTGCAAATTATTTGATGATGTAATTCTTGATCTAAATGTTATTGATGGAGTCCATAATTTGTCCTTAAATTATAGATTTCCAAAAGTCATTTCTTTAAGGAGTCATTAAAGAACCATAGGTTACATAAAATGAAGAGTCTTCATTTTAATAAACCATTAAACTCATAAGTTATAAAGTTGAAAAGTTTTGAAGTGTTTCAAAACTTGCCCTCAAGTTTTGGAATTTGTAAAGTCACTTTAGACAACTTTAATTCCAAACCCATATATGTAAGAGCAAGTCAGTTATACCATTAGTAGGCCTCGTTCACAAACCCGGTCTATAAAGGTGGGGGGGGGGTATAAGGGTGTTGCCTATAAAATGGCAGCTTAATGGGTGTCCACTCTCACCCACCGCTTCCTTGACTGATGGAGGGTCGTTAGCCGAACGGGTAGGACAAGGACTATAATTCTCATTAAAAGTATAATGATAAATATAAAGTAACTAAACTTTTTATAAATTCCCATTCTTAGTTACTTTAGGAAAATGTGAAATTGGTGCTAACCCATGAAATTACACTTTGTACCTTACCAAGTCGTTGGTGGAGCATGTGTGGGTAACCGACACACTAACATGGACTAGTAAGAGTGGCAAAGGGTGAATTAATGTTTATCATAGATTGGTGGAGCACGTGTGGGTAACCGATACACTGATTAGGTGATAAAGATTAAGGGTACGAAGTTAATTTTCATGGTCATTCACACCTTGTTTGTGATCCTCGGCATCCCAGTCACAAACTTAAGAGGGCACAATCGAGATTTAAACATGCCATTGAAAAGTTCAATGAATCTCAAAAGATGTAGGAGTTTCAATCCAATTAAAACCTAATAACCTATTTCGTTTTTCATGGTGGAAATTGGTGAATCGTCATTCACCTACCTTCAAATATTTTATAGCTTGGATTACGACATCCCTCTTCCAAGTTATATAGTATTGTGTTGGGTCCTAGCCTTAATATTACATTTGGGTGTCTTATTAAGGATCATATAGCTAATCTAAACTTGTCTTTCTTCTTTTCAGATGTCTTCCAACAATGCTGCTTCTGGCTCAAACCCTATCGACTCCTTCTCTCTCATGAACCTTTGTGGGAGAGTCATCTTTGATGGATCAAACTTTAATGATTGGATCAGGAACATCAGGTTGGTCACGTGTTACGAGGAAAAGGAATATGTCCTCGAAAAGGAAGTGAAAGAAATTGATGAGTCTACTGCTACTCAAGAGGAGATCGCTGACTTTAGGGCACATGAGAAAGATGCTACCAAAGTGGCATGTATCATGTTGGCCACAATGACAGTTGAACTCCAGAAGTCCTATGCAAACTTTTACCCTTTTGAGATGCACATAGATTTGATGGACCTTGATATTGCTATATTTATACCTATTTTTAGGCAATATTTAAGTACATTTTTATATATAAGTTGGTAATTTGTTTAGAATAATGGTACTTAAGAGTTTAAATGTTATTTGCAGCCAAGAAGAAGACATTTTGAAGAAAAGGGACTAAAAACGTTAAAGGAAGAAACTTTGGGAGTTAAAAGATTAAAGGACAAGAAAATCAGGAAAAAGCGTCTTCACGTCGTGAGAACTGGAAGATTGACGACGTGAGAGTAAGTTCTAGAAGATATGTACGCAGGTGAAGGAATCCTTGTCGAGCACGGTTATCTTGTATTCACGACGTGAATATCTTATTATTCACGACGTGAATTATTAAAATCAGAAAACTATATATATCCTTAACCATTACGAATTGAAGAGACTTTTGGCTAGAGAAAGAGGTTCCAGAAGGCGATTTTTAGCAGAAGAAAGGTCCTGGAAAAAGGGTTTCAGCACCAAAAGAATGAAGGTCCATAATTTAGTTTACTTATTTGTTACCTAGGAACATGTTTCATTATACTTTGATTTGTGTTAGTGTGTTAGTTGCTATTATGAGCAGCTGAATCTAGCTACTCTTGTTTAGCTAGATGAAGTTTCCAACTTATGAATAGCTTAATTTTATATGGATTTATTTAGTTGGTAAATTGCTTGTGTTTGATTTATAGTTACCTAGCATGCTTGTGTTTGTTTATCTAGTTGCTTAATTTCATGTTCTGTGTAGCTTAGTGACCATTAACTGCATGAACTTGTTTACCTAATGATTTAGTGAACATTAGATTGTTAGAGCTAGGATTGACCAATCTTAGTTAATAATTAAAGTAAATAACTTAGCTGTGCTAGAGAACATGGATTATGACTATAATTGCATTTACATAATAAATCTTACATAGCATATTCATATTCATAATTGGTTATGTGTTTAATTGTGTGTGACCATACATAGTTTTACATGAATTAATTAATTATTGGTAAAGTTAGACTTAAATTACTAATATAATTAAAACCAACTTGATAATCCATAATTATTAGCTAGCCATAAGGACGAAGTGGATTCAAACTAGACAAGAGTGTTTTTACTTATTGATTGAGTTTGAGTTAAGTTCGTCTGATCTTGTAAAATCAGATAAAACCCATACATAGTTTTACATGAATTAATTAATTATTGGTAAAGTTAGACTTAAATTACTAATATAATTAAAACCAACTTGATAATCCATAATTATTAGCTAGCCATAAGGACGAAGTGGATTCAAACTAGACAAGAGTGTTTTTACTTATTGATTGAGTTTGAGTTAAGTTCGTCTGATCTTGTAAAATCAGATAAAACCCTTTCTAAACTTGTTAATAATTAGGTTAATTTGATAGCAAGTAGATTAATTAGTAACACCGTTCCCTTTGATCGACACTGACTTACCTAAGCTATACTGTAATCTGACTAGGTACGCTGCCTATAAGTGCATAGTTAGTTTAAGTTTGGTAGGTTATAAATATTAAAATTAGTGGGTACTTTCGTGCACATCAGACCGCTACCATCAGAGTGCTCGTCAAGAAAGGTATGAAATCATATCTTCCATGATAACAACCCGAATGAAGGATGGTGAATCCATCACAGGCCACATGCAAAAAATGCAAAGGTTTGTGGACTGTTTACCGAAGTTGAATGTGAACTTGCCCGAGGAGTTGGCTGTTATCATCATACTGCACTTCTTATCTACTTGTTATGATCAGTTCCATATGACCTATCATATGAACAAGGAGGAGGTCACACTCAGCAAGCTTCAAGGACTTTTGAAGACTGCCGAAACTGGTCTCAAAGGTAAATCAGTTGTTACTGCTCCTAATCCTAACACCGCCCTTGTTCTAGCAATCGAGCGAAGTAGAGGGAAGAATAGGAAGACCCCTTCGAAGGGTACCAAGGGAAAGTCTCTTGACAGCTCCTCTTCAAGTGGAACAAAAGGTGGTTCTGTTACTCCTTCTTCCAACCCAAAGGAAGCTCAATGCTTCTATTTTTAGGAAAAAGGGGCATTGGAAACGAAACTGCTCCAAGTACCTGCAAGATGTTCAGGATGGGAAGGTCAAACCTACCCATGCAGGTATTTACACTATATTGTCTAATAACTCACTACATACTAATTCTTGGGTCCTTGATACAGGTTGTGGTATTCATACATGTTCTGATTTGCAGGGCCTAAGAAGAAGTGAGGATGTGGAGCACGGAAAGATAAACTTGATCATGGGGAATAGAAAAGCTTCACCTGTCACCAAGATTGGAGTTTATTCATTGTTGCTAAGTAGTGGGTTAGTGTTAGATTTGAATAAGTGTTGTTACTCGTCCGAAATGGCAACAAATATTATTTCTTTTCACGATTTGTACAAAAAAGGATTTAATTTTTCATTTGATAATGAATGTGGTGGTATTAATGCTTTTTATAATATTGTTCTTTATTTTAAAGCATTACCTTGTGATGGTGTATATGAAACTGTGTCGGTTGTAGACAACTTAGGAAATAATGTGCTATATATCGATTCTTCCACTAGTTTGGATAAGGCATCCTTGTGGCATTGTCGTCTTGGACATGTCAACAAGAAGCGCATAGGCCAACTCCAGAAGGTTGGAGTCTTGGAGTCATTTGACTTAAGGTCAGATGATAGTTGCGAGTCTTTTTTGCTTGTAAAAATGACAAAGTCACCCTTCACTGGTACTTTTGCTAGGGGTGAAGGTTTATTGGACCTCATACACACATATGTGTGTGGACTCTTCAGAATCGCCACAAGGGATGCTAATCGCTTCTATGTGACTTTTACTGATGCTTACAGTAGATATGGTTATGTCTACTTAATCAAGCATAAGTCAGAAACTTTTGAAATACAAAGAGTTTAAACATGAAGTGGAGAATCAGCTGGGCAGGAACATTAAGATGCTCCGATCCGACCGAGGAGGAGAGTATCTTAGCACAGAGTTCCTTGACTATCTTAATGTGGAATTGTTTCACAATTGACACCTCCCAGGACACCATAACTTAATGGTGTGGCTGAGAGGTGCAATTGGACCTTGTTAGATATGGTTCGTTCCATGATGAGTCGATCTTCATTACCAATCTTATTCTAGGGGTATGCCTTAGAGACTGCCGCCCATATCCTTAATCTAGTCCCTACCAAGAAGGTTGCCAAAACACCTCATGAGATGTGGACTGGGAAAGTTCCCAGTTTAGACCACATCAAGATTTGGGGTTGCGAGGCTTTCGTGAGACGTGAGACTCAGGACAAGCTTGAACCTTGTAGTGAGCGGTGTATTTTCATCGGCTATCCATAAAAATCCTTTGGTTATCTCTTCTAAAGACCCAGTGAGAATGTGGTCTTTGTGGCAAGAAAGGGATCTTTCGAGGGAGAGAATTTATAAGCCAAGGAAACAGTGGGAGACAAATTGACCTAAAAGAACTTCAAGAGTCAAGCGGTGAAGGAACCTCAAATCCTAGCAATCAACCCGAGGAGGAATCTCCTGTTGATGAGTCCGTACCTATGAGGCGTTCCACAAGAGTTAGGAATCCACATAAGCATTACTATGGCTTTCATATTAGTGCGGAAGGTGATGCATTTATTAGTGATAGTAAACTGGTAAATTTGGATGAGCCTAACAACTTTAAGGAAGCCATGGTAGGCCCTGAGTCCGCCAAATGGAAGGAGGCCATGGACAACGAGATTCAGTCCATGTATGACAATCAAGTTTGGAACTTGGTTGACAATGTACCGGGTCGTAAGACGGTTGGGTGCAAATGGATCTTCAAGAAGAAGATCGACATGGATGGGAATGTACACACCTATAAAGCGCGACTAGTTGCGAAGGGCTTTAATAAAACTCCAGGAGTTGACAATGATGAGGCCTTCTCACCAGTAGCAAAAATTAAGTCTATTAGGGTTATGCTAGCCATAGCTGCATTTCATGATTATGAAATATGGAAAATGGATGTCAAAACCGCTTTCCTTAATGGAAAGTTGGTTGAGGATGTTTACATGAGTCAGCCAGAGGGTTTTGTCGATGCAAAGCACCCTAATAGAGTGTGTAAGCTTGAGAAATCCATCTATGGATTGAAACAAGCATCTTGAAGATGGAATCTTTGTTTTGATGAGAAAGTCAAAGAGTTTGTTTTTTCGATCAGCGAATATGAGTCCTGTGTATATGTTACGGCAAGTGGGAGTATAGTTAGCTTTTTGGTATTGTATGTGGATGACATACTACTCATAGGAAATGACATCCCAACCTTGCAGGAGGTTAAATCCTGGCTGGGGAAATGTTTTGCTTTGAAGGACCTTGGATAAGCTGCCTATATCCTAGGGATAAGAATATTGAGAGACAGGAGTAAGAGACTAATTGGATTTAGTCAAAGTACCTACTTGGATAAGGTGATGAAAACGTTCAGCATGCAGGATTCCAAGAAAGGTGACTTACCAATCCAGAGTAACGCCAAACTGAGTAAGACTCAGAGCTTGAGTACAGAGGATGAGATAGCTGAGATGATTCGAGTACCATATGCTTCCGCTGTAGGCTCGATCATGTATGCTATGACTTGCACTCGCCCTGATGTGGCCTTTGCTTTGAGCATGGTCAGCAGATATCCAGGGAATCTGGGCAAGGCTCATTGAAATGCGGTGAAGGATATTCTAAAGTACCTACGGAGGACTAGGGACTGGGTCCTTACCTTTGGTGGGAGTGATGACTTGAGAGTTGTGGGGTATAGTGATGCTAGCTTCCAGGTTGATAGGGATAATTTCCACTCTCATTCGGGCTGGGTCTTTACCCTAAAAGGAGAAGCGATTACTTGGAAAAGTTCCAAGCAAGAAACAGTAGCTAATTCAACTTGCGAATCAGTGTACATAGCAGCAAGCGAGGCGGCAAAGGAGGCAATATGGCTAAAGAAGTTCATTAGAGACCTTGGAGTTGTACCAGCTATTAAGGAGCCTATGGAGATTTTATGTGATAATGAGGGTGCAGTTGCCTTAGCTAAGGAACCAAGGGATCACGGTAGATCCAGGAACATCGACAGAAAATACCATTTCATTAGACATCTGATAGAAGAAGGACTCCACGTGGTAAAGAGGGTATCATCGGATGAGAACCCAACAAATCCCCTCACGAAGGGACTGTTTAGGGTTAAGCATTTGCAGCATGTGAGGCGCATCAGGCTGAAGGATGATATTAGTTTTTACAGATTAGATAGCTATTTCTGAAACTAGTAAAATGTAGTTGACATTTGATGATTAAATATAAGTTGTTGTTTATTTATAAGTAGAGTGTTGTTATCTTGTGTCAATTGGTTACTATTGTTTGAATTCTGCTTGTTTTGACTTCTAGAATAATTACTTTATTCAAACTCTCCATAGTCAGTCATATGTTGGAAGTAGATATGAATCAAGACTGTCATGAATTGGGCTTGTAGATGTCTAAGGTGTTAGACATAGCAAAAGTTGCTACAACATTCATGAGTGCTCATAAGTTCTGTGTATTGGATTCAACCCATGCTCACTTGTATCACTTTATGGAATTTATCTCGAGTGACCGTGAGACAGTAATATCATATAAGTCTTCAAACCTAAAGATATGAGTTGGTTGTGCATTGATTGTACGAAAACGCATCGGTAACTCGATGTTATAAAACGTGCTTTTGTGTATGATTCAACAAGTAGTTAGTAGAAGCATATGAGTCGAAGTTTATCTATTGCTTCTAGTCCTTGGAGGATTCAAAGCGATATCTGGGCCCCTCGATGATTTTGTTTTGTCCTATGTACTAGGCCCGTTCAGAACCAAAATGATGTGTTCAATTTTGTTCTATGTCAAAAAAATCAGAAACCGGTAAACAAACTGCTGGACAATAAGTACGACATTGTTCCATGTATTTGTCCGGCTGATATCTAGAACAGAAGATTATATGATCACTTATCTTAAATGGCACATCATCATCTTAGTTCCACGAGACTTTGAAAGAGCTACGACTGTTGGTCGGTTCTTGAAGTCATACATGTAACTATAGTTATTAGACTTATCCAAGTGGGAGACTGTTCGATAAGGTGTCTTAGTCCCTAACTATATTTAGTATGTACTTGACCCGATTTGGCATGGTCCATTTGGGTTGCATGACATCATAACAATTGGATAAACAAAATGAGAAAATGTACACTTATGGTTTGTTAATATATTATAAGTTCTAATATACTAATCATATTATTTAATTAGTATTGATCAAGAATTAATTTTGTGATCAAAAAGAGACTAATTAAATATATGGGGATTGATTTGTAAATCATTCATTCTTATATAGTGGGCTTATGGTCCATGATTCACTAGATTAGGCTAGGACCCAGTGGGTGCTCCATGGAGGTTAAAACCCGTGGATCATGGGGGAAATGAAAAGCCATGCACATTAGGGTTTACATGGTGTAACTCTACATGTGACACACTATATATAGAACTTCATGGTAAGCAAAATCATGAACTAAGACAAGAACAAGGAGGGCTAGCTGATTTTGAGTGAAAGTCTTCTTCTCTCAAGTTATTTCAAGAGTTGTGGTGTTGTGTGAAACATATGAGGCATCACATTTGGGGTGCTAGGCTCACAAGGTCTTAAGGAATCCAAGCTACAAGAAAGGTATGTCATTCTACTAGTTTTTGTATTACAAGTACCCCATGCCATGCTAGTTAGGATGAGACCCTTGGAAAAATTAAATTTGCATGAATATTAGAGAAACCATAGATCCAAGGTTTCTAGGCTTGCATGTACACTGTAGGAGTGTTAGAATGCTCAAAACCCATCAAGAAGGGGAATTGGTTGCGAAGCTACCCTGACTACCTGAAAGATTGAGAAACGATAGAATCAAAAAGATTGACTCTGCTTCAGGTAAGTCTACTATCTAACTCTATTAAGTTCCTAATTGTTGATTCTTGATACATGATGTGACAAGGTTGAATTTTGATGTTTTGTAGGATCATGCAAAGGGAAGGAAGCTTAAAGGAAGAATATGCTGAATCTGATCGCGAAGATGGATTTCAATCGCTTGGTTCGAAGATCGGATTTTTGAGCTGTTGCTTAGGAGTTATGATAGATTGCTAGGAAATATGTAATAACATTGTTTTCATTTGTAATTGCATTGTAAGGAAAAGTTTTTTTCCCCGCATTTTATAAATAAATAAAATTTTGTTTTTATTTTATTATATCTCCTTGCAATGGCATTTATGAAAAATTAATGTTTGTATGTTTCTAGCAATATTGGAAATATGAATTTGATTCTTTCATTTGTGGTAGTGTCTAAATTTACCAAATAAGGGAAGATTCTCATCATCTAAGTTTCAATTGGACAAAAACTTGGAATCATGCAAGTTGTATTGTATGATGAATGAGAATTTTCATCTTTGGTAAATTGAGACCGATTCCTTGTTCACCTATATATGTGAGTCAAGTGAAGGACTAAGGGATCGGGTAGACTAGGTGTGCGCTGGTCAAGATCCACCACAAGGATTGATAAGACTATTCGTCATGATTTACTAAAGTTTAGTAATCATGGTTATGCTTACAAGTTTAAGTATAATTTTGAAACATTGGAAAAAGGTTCAATGTATGGCAGAATGAATGAGAAGAATCAAATTAGGCTGAAAGATAAACGTTTCTCCAATCTGAAAAGATAGGAGAGTACTTTAGTATCGTATTTTATGATCATCTTAATGTTTATGGAAAAACATATCATAATTGATCGTCTAAAGACATCTTAGTGCATTTGTATGGCTAAGAAGAGGAATCATGAATTGTTGAAATAGTTTAAATCAAGAAGATGAGTCATACTTCGTTTCCAAAACAAGTCTTAGAGTATAACGCCCGTGTTTCAGGGCTAAGCAGTAGTAATGATGTAATAGTCTAGGTCAACTACTGTAACTCTTTTTGAAGTAATAAAATGAATTATTTGAATATTATGTGAATTATGTGGATTTATGTGCTTATTACTTATTTATAAATGTATAAAAATAAAGGATAAAAATAAGCGGCAAAATTAAAATGTGATATAAACCTGATATCTCTACATAAAGTTGTAGTGGTTGAAACAAGGATTCCACGGATATAAGAACGCCGAAATTCGAGTTATAACGAAGAAGTTATGACCCGTCGAAGTTTCGCAACGGAACAGCCACGACAGCAGAAACGTAAATAGCGAATTTACGATAGAAAGACTTTTAGCCTTAGCGATCTAAACGAAAGTCGTAGAATATGTTAAACCGAGAGCGTCCGTGAAAGGAACACCCAAATCTGACTTCGTATAAAGAAGTTATGATTTTTCGAAGTTTCAGCTTAGCAGTTTACAACCCGAAGTTCGAATATTAGATCGAACTTTTTCTAGCCGACACAACCTAAACGAGAGTCGAAGATCTTGTTAATAGTAGCATAAAGATAAAAATACAGACAAAAATGGACGTCAAATGAAGAAGTTATGAATTTTTAACGGACCAATCATGTCCCGGCCTGTTAAAAATATAAATTTAAAAAAAAGTCAAAATTAGCCGACGGAGTCTAAAGGAAAGTTGTAGAGTACGTTCCCGCCTACGCGTGGATATAAATAATTTCAAAAACGAAGCGCGTATGTGAAAGTTATGATTTTTAGATGTCGGAAAGGAAAATTGCTAGACTGATGCGAAATTGATGACGTGTCATGATCAAGGTCGTCGCTTGCTGATCACGCCTCGCTTCGGATGGATGACACTCGCCTCACATTACGCCCCGCATTTGGAACCGGGTACGCCCAGCGTACTTCGGTCTTGTGTGGTCCGAGAAGTGAACACATAGCCCCATCCGAAGAGCACCACCTAGCACCCTTATCCGAACTACACCTCGCGTAGTGTTGTACGCCCAACGTACCACCGATGGCTCGCGCCTATAAATAGGCTGCGAGGGCTGCCGAAGAAATCACACCTTTCGCATTTCTCTATGTAGTTTATTTCTCTCTCAAGGACCCCAAACCTCCCTAAACCCTAGGTAAACCCCCTAACACCCAAAGGAAGCCCTGAGGCTCCCGGAGTCCCGAGAAAAAAGGGTCTTTCGGTTTGGAAACGCTGCTCCAAACGAAGCCTGGTTTTTGAGAAAACCCGCTGTAAGTGAGCTACGCCTACGCTATTTTTAATATAGCTTTTATTTAATTATAGTAACATTATTAGGAACTTAAGATAATTATTTGGGCTATTATTATGAGTTATATAAGAGTGTTGTGTAACACTTATATAATAGTAACAATAACTAGACTATTAATTAGTCGCGGTTAATGTTAGACTAAACCCTAGTGGTATTGATTCTAGGTTTTGTTAAGGGAAAATTGTTTTGAGATAACGAAGCGTTGTCCGAGTACCGAGACACCACCTTAACAGGTGAGTGCATAGTTACTTTCAGCTTACACATAGATATGAAGTATTATATATAAATTACGTGCTGTTTGTGCATATTATCTGTATACTTGCTATCTATGCTGGATGAACGATTTTATACATGTTTGAAACTGTATATATGTATTTTATATCTACAAAATGTGTTGAGTAAAACATAGGTAGATGTAATAGTTGCTGTGTAACAAAATAAAATAATGAGAGGCCTCGTTATATATGTTATTGATGATCCAGTCATCTAGCGGAGTATAGATGACGACCACGGACTATTCTAGTTAGTCTAGTGGAACGCTAGCAGGCTCGCAACCTGTAGGTGTTTATTAGAACTGTGTGTTTACCAGCAGTACTCCATCCCCCACATGGTTGCCTTATTTTCATGAATTGTCGAGGAATCCCCGAAGCATGTGTTTTCATCCCGATGAAAGTCCTTAGAATAGGTCCCTTGTGTTAGATGTTTTAGGGACGTAAAGTGAGGATAACGGGAATGGGTAATTGGGTTTGTCTGGTTTGATAAAGTTAATAAACTTATTTATTGTCGGTTGAAAACCCTATGTGCTCACCAGGCTCCCAAGCCTGACCCACTCAGTTTCTTGTATTACAGGTAGTGGCGCATGAGCATAGATGTTTGGATGAGAGATAAGGGATTATAGGCCTGTAAATACAAAATAATGTAGTAAGGCTTATGTTGTACTATTTATGCTTTTGATCTGTATCGAACAGCTCGAGTTGAACGAAGGGCAGTCTGAGGAGGGGAACTACAGTGGGACCGCTGGTCAAGTCAATCCACCCATAGTTCGACAAAACAACCAGGATGACGGAGTCGAGAGGAATGGATGAAAGTACAAGGATTTTATGACTTGCAAACCATCGACTTTCATTGGAAAGAAAGATCCGATCGGAGTCATGGATTGGATCTCGGAGATGGAGTTAGCTTTCATGACGTGTGGTTGCAGAGGCAAACTACAAACCACATTTTCTATACGTCAGTTCCATGGAGGAGTAGTGCGTTGGTGGAATACCCTGGGGAAGACTCTGAGCCTCAACGAGCCCTTGCAACTAACATGGGTAGAGTTTTTGGTGCAATTCAAATGAAAGTACTGCTCAGCCCAAAACTTGCTCGAGCTAGAAAACCAATTCCTGAATCTGAAGAAGGGAAGCATGTCAATCAATGAATACACGAACAACTTCACAGAGAAGATTGAGTTTGCCTTGCGTCTTGTCCCGGATGAGCTGACGGAGATCAACAAGTACGCTAAGGGACTCCCATGGGAGTATGCGGTGCCAGTGCGTCAAGCACCTACTCTGGAGGCAACTATCTGGGCTGCCAAGTTTGTGGAGGATATGATTAAGGGAAGAGCTGCCAGCAAGGTTGAGGTTGGCGAGAAATGAAAATTTGAAGGGTCTAATAAACCCAAAAAAAAGAAGAGAAAGTTCAGTTCAAAGAAGTTCGGAGGAGGAGGAGGAAATGAATCGAAACGGTGCGAGAAGTGCAAGAAGAAGCACTCGGGAAAATGTAGCGATGAAGTAACCTGCTACAAGTGTGGGAAAACGGGGCACTATGCCAATGAGTGCACCATCAACAAGAGTGTGTGCTACGAGTATGGTGAAGAAGGGCATATTGCTAATGATTTCCAAAAAAAGAAAGATGCGGGAAGGCCCAACGTTTCACCAAAGCTGAAGGTGAGAGCCTTCCAGATGACGCTCAAAGCTGCGAAGGAGGCAGCAGACGTCACTTGAGGTACCTTTCTTGTAAATGGTTTGCCTGCCAATATACTGTTTGATTCCAGAGCAAACTACTCCTTTGTGCCACATAAGTTTGGTGGGAAACTAGCATTACCTATAGAAAAACTTGATAATGCCCTAATTGTAGAAGTTGCCAATGGAAAATTCGTACCTGTTAGTAATCATATTAAGAACGTAGTCATCGACCTAAACGGAAACAAATTCCATGAAGAGCTATTGCCCGTAGAGTGGAACGGTTTCGACATCGTTCTGGGAATGGATTGGCTTAGCACCAACGATGCCGAGATATTATGTCGAAAGAAGATAGTTAGGGTAAATCCCCCTGGAAGGGAGTCATTTATGGTGTACAGGGACAAACGCAGAGTGAATTCTAGAATCATCTCCCTGATGAAAGCCATAAAAGGTTTATCCAAAGGATGTGTATCATATTTGGCATTTGTGATCGATACTAAGAAGGAAAAGAAGGAGGTGTAGAATATGCCGGTCGTATGTGATTATCCGGAAGTCTTTCCCGAAGATCTTCCTGGATTACCACCTGATAGACAAGTGGAGTTTTGTATAGACTTGTTACCAGGAATGACACCAATAGCAAAGGCACCATACCGATTCGCACCGACGGAGATGAAGGAGCTTATGACTCAACTTCAGGAGTTGTTGGAAAACGGTTTCATTAGACCTAGTTCTATGGGGAGCTCCGGTGCTATTCGTAAAGAAGAAAGATGGAAGCATAAGGATGTGCATAGACTATAGAGAGGTGAACAAGGCAACGGTAAAGAACAAGTACCCATTGCCAAGGATTGATGACCTATTCGATTAGCTGCAAGGTTCGAGCTATTTCTCAAAGATCGATATTAGGTCAGGATATCATCAGCTGAAGGTGAGAGATCAGGATATTGAGAAGACTGCATTTAGAACGAGATATGGACACTCTGAGTTCTTGGTTATGTCATTTGGACTAACCAATGTTCCAGTAGCATTCATGGATTTGATGAACAGGGTTTGTAAACCATTCCTCAATAAATCAGTGATAGTGTTCATCGACGACATTCTGATCTACTCGAAAAGACAAGAGGAGCATGGCAAGCATCTACGGGAAGTATTAGAAGTGATAAAGAAGGAGAAGTTGTATGCAAAGTTCTCCAAGTGTGATTTTTGGATCCTAGAAGTCCAATTCTTGGGTCATGTGGTTAACCAGGAGGGAATAATGGTTGAACCAGCAAAAATCGAAGCTATAATGAAGTGGAAACATCCAAAGAGTCCCATAGAGATTCGAAGATTTCTGGGATTAGCCGAATATTACTGACGATTTATCCAAGGCTTTTAATTGATAGCTGCTCCATTAACAACTTTGACCCATAAAGGAGCTACTTATACATGGAGTGAGAAGCACGAAGAAGCATTCGAGAAGCTAAAGAAGAAGTTATGCGAAGCACCGATTCTTTCTCTACCCGATGGAGTTGAAGACTTCGCGGTGTATAGCGATACATCGGACTCGGGTTGGGTTGTGTTCTGACCCAAAGAGAAAAGGTGATAGCATATGACTCTCGACAATTGAAAGAGCACGAAAAGACCTACCCCACTCATGATCTGGAGTTGGCAGCGGTAGTATTTGCCTTAAAGATATGGAGTCATTACCTCTATGGCATGAAATGCAAGCTTTTCACTAATCATAAGAGTCTCCATTATCTCTTTAATCAGAAGAAGTTGAACATGAGGCAACAACGTTGGCTAGAGTTACTCAAGGACTACGACTGTGAGATACTTTACCACACCGTTAAACCAAACGTTGTCGCTGATGCTCTCAGTCAAAAAGTCAATCTTGAAAGGAAAAGGCCAAGTGCGTTGAGAATTGACGTCGTCTCAACGATTTTGGAAAGCATCAGGAAAGCTCAAGAAGAAGCTTCAGAGAAGTATAACCGAAAGGAAGAATGTTTGGGCAAAACGTTAGTGTTCGGTACAAACCGTCAAGGGCTGAAGGTATTCCAAGATCGGAATTGGGTACCTAAGACATGAGGAATAAGAGGTCTTCGGATGGAAGAACTGCACAAGACCATGTATTCCATTCATCCTGGTAGCAAAAAAATGTATAGGGACCAAAAACCCTACTACTGGTGGCCGACAATGAACCTCGATGTTGCGAAGTATGTAGCCGACTGTGTGACATGTGCAAGAGTTAAGTCACAACATCAGAAATCGTATTGGAGTTTAGAACCTTTACTTGTGCCCATAGGTAAATGGGAAGACATCACCATGGATTTTGTGACTAAATTGCCCAGGACGAAGAACAGAGATGACATGATTTGGGTGGTCGTGGACCGTTTCAGTAAGAGTGCACACTTCATAGCAGCAAACGAGAGGTGGTCTATGGATAAGCTCGCAAATGCTTACGTGAAGGAAATTGTAAGACTTCACGGTGTTCCTATAACAATTGTATCGGATCGTAATAGTTGTTTTACATCGAGGTTTTGGTGAAGTCTACAAGAGGAATTGGGTATGAAGTTGTGTTTGAGTACGGCTTACCATCAACAGATCGATGGTTAGAGCGAAAGAACGATACAAACACTTGAAGATATGCTGAGAGCATGTACCCTGGAATTCCAAGGTAATTGGGACGAGCACTTACCTCTGGTAGAATTTTCCTACAACAATAGTTTCCACTTGAGCATCAAGCTGGCGCCCTACCAAGCTTTGTACGGACAGAAGTGTCGTACGCCGTCTTGTTGGCTTGAGGCCGGAGAGAAGCAATTTTTGGGCTCTGAGATCGTCCATGAGACTGCTGAGAAGCTAAGGGTAATTAGGGAAAGAATGTTAGCAGCTCAGGATCGTCAGAAGAGTTATGCTGACAAGAAAAGACGACCGATGACCTTCGCAGTTTGGGATTCGGTTTTGCTTCTCACCGTGGAAGGGACTTATAAGATTCGGGAAACGAGGACAGTTGAGTCCAAGGTTTATTGGACCATTCAAAGTTCTTCTGAAGATTGCGAACCAAGCTTACAAGCTCGAATTACCCGAAGAACCAGATGGTATTCATTACACCTTCCATGTGTGTTATCTGACGAAGTTCACGGGAGAAGTTCTCGACACAATTCCAATCTCAGAGTTAAGAATGGATGAGAATAAGAGGCTGATTGAAGAGCCCGAGGCAATTGTTGATCGTAAGACTAATAAGTTACGACGCAAGATGGTCGACTTAGTGCTAGTCCGTTGGAAACATTCGAGTGGGCCGAATCTCACCTGGGAAATAGAGAGTGACATGATGAATCGCTATCCGCATTTGTTTGTTGATGCATGATTCCGGGACGGAATCATCCTAAGGGGAAAGAATTGTAACGCCCGTGTTTCAGGGCTAAGCAGTAGTAGATGATGTAATAGTCTATGTCAACTATCTTAACTCTTTTTGAGGTAATAAAGATGAATTATTTGAGTATTATGTGAATTATGTGCATTTATGTGCTTATTACTTATTTACAAATATATAATAAAGAAAGGATAAAAATAAGCATCAAAATTAAAGTGTGAGATACACCCGATATCTCTACATAAAGTTGTAGTGGTCGAAACAAGGATTCCACGGATATAAAGAACGCCGAAATCCGAGTTATAACGAAGAAGTTATGACTTTTCGAAGTTTTGCGACGGAACCGGCATGACACCAGGAAGCGTAAATAGTGAATTTACGATAGAACGACTTTTAGCCTTAGCGATCTAAACAAAAGTCTTAGAATATGTTAAACCGAGAGCGTCCATGAATGGTACGCCCAAATCTGACTTCCTATGAGGAAGTTATGATTTTTCAAAGTTTCGGCTTAGCAGTGTACAACCCGAAGTTCGAATATTAGATCGAGCGGTTTCTTACCGAGACAACCTAAATGAGAGTCAAAGATCTCATTAATAGTAGCGTAACGATAAAAAGACAGACGAAAACGGACGTCGGATGAAGAAGTTATGAATTTTTAACGGACCAATCATGTCCCGGCCTGTTAAAAATATAAATTTAAAATAAAATCAAAATTAGTCAACGGAGTCTAAACAAAAGTTGTAGAGTACGTTCCCGCCTACGCGTGGATATTTAGAACATCAAAAACGGAACTCATATGTGAAAGTTATGATTTTTAGAAGTCGGAAAGGAAAATTGCGAGACTCATGCGAAATTGATGACGTGTCATGATCAAGGCTGTCGCTTGCTGATCACGCCTCGCTTCGGATGGATGACACATCGCCTCGCATTACGCCCCGCGTTCGGAACCGGGTACGCCCAGTGTACTTCGGTCTTGTGTGGTCCGAGAAGTGAACATGTAGCCCCATCCGAAGAGCACCACCTGACACCCTTATCCGAACTACGCCTCACGTAGTGCTGTACGCCCAGCGTACCACTGAAGGCTCGCATCTATGAATAGGTTGCGAGGGCTACCGAATAAATCACACCTTTCTCACTTCTCTCTCTAGTTTCTTTCTCTCTCTAGGACCTCAAACCCCCCTAAACCCAAGGTAAACCCCCTAGCACCCAAAAAAAGCCCCAAGGCTCCCAGAGTCCCGAGAAAAAGGGTTGTATATGTTACAAGGTTTCCGTACATATATAGAGCGCCGAAATCCGAGTTATAACGAAGAAATTATGACCTGTCGAAGTTTCGCGATGGAACCAGCACGACACCGGGAAGTGTAAATAGTGAATTTACGATAGTGAAACTTTTAGCCTTAACGATCTAAACAAAAGTCATAGAAAATGTTAAACCAAGAGTGTCCATAAAAAGAACGCCCAAATCTGACTTCGTATGAGGAAGTTATGATTTTTCTAAGATTTAGCATAGCAGTGCACAACCGGATAATTCGAATTTTAGATCGGTCGATTTTCAGCCAAAATAATGTAAACGAGAAATGAAGATATCGTTAATAGGAGTTAAACGATAAAAAGACAGTAAAAAACGGATCTCGTATGCAAAAGTTATGGACGAAGCTTAGTCTCTACTTTTCAAGCGCGATAAATTCGATACAGTTTTATAAATCCGAGATAGAATGAGAATTAGCCAACAGGGTCTAAATGAAAGTTGTAGTACTCGTAAATACCAACACGCGGATATAAATAAAGTCGGAAACGGAGCTCGTATGCGAAAGATATGGACGAAGCTTAGTCGCTACTCTTCGAGCGCGATAAATACAATACCGTTTTTGTAAATCTGAGATAGATGGAGAATTAGCCGACGAGGTCTAAATGAAAGTTGTAGTCCTCGTAAATACCAACGCGTGGATATAAATAATGTAGAAAACGAAGCTCGTACGCGCAAGATACGGACGAAACTTAGCGGCTACTTTACTATAAAATCCCTATAAATAAAGGGTGAACCCTTCATTATTTCTTCACACCATAAACATTTATTTCTCTCTCTAACTTCTCTCTAACCTCCCTAAACCCCTCCCAAGTCTAGGGAACCTCCCTAGCACGAGAAGAAAGCCTCGGAGCGCCCAACGGCTCCGAGAAGAAAAGCTTTCGGCTCGGAAACGCTGCTCCAGCGAAGCCCGGTTTTTAATAAAAATCCGCTGTAAGTGAGCTACGCCTATACTATATTTAATATAGCTTTTATTTAATTATAGTAATATTATTAGGACCTTAAAATAATTATTTGGGCTATTATTATGAGTTATATTGAGTGTTATTTAACGCTTATATAATAGTAATAATAGTTAGACTATTAATTAGTCTCGGAAAATAATAGATTAAACTCTACTGGTAATAATACTAGATTTCGTCGAAAGAAATTATTTTTTTTAAGAAGCGAAGCGCTGTTTGAGTTCGGAATCACCACCTTTTCAAGTGAGTGCATAGTTACTTTCATCTTACACATATATATGAAGTATTTTATATAAATTACGTGCTATGTGTGCATATTATCTGAGTACTTGTTGTCTATGCTAAATGAACGATTGTATACATGTTTTAAATGATTTAAACTGTATATGTATTTTATATCTACAATAATGTTGGGGTACAACATGGGTAGATGTAATAGATGGAATATGAGTTGGATGATGAGTTGAGAGGTGTTATAGACCACGAGGTGAGGGTGAGAGGTGGACGATGTGAGAAGTCTTTCCCAAATGATGGCCCCGTCATTCAGCAGAGTATGGATGACAACCGCAGACTATTCTAGATAGTCCAGTGGAACACTAGCAGGCTCGCAACCTGTAGGTGTTGTGAACGATGTGTTCACCCGGTGTATTCTAAACCATGGCGTCCATGCAGACTTGGTGCCTAAACCTTGGTGATCATCCAGACTTGATACCTAAACCTTGGTGATCATGCAGACTTGATGCCTAAACCCTGGCGAATATGCAGACTTAATGCCTAAACCCCTGACGACTTTGCAGACTTAGTGCCTAAGCCCTGGCGACTATGCAGACTTAGTGCCCGTTGTGTAAACCGTGGCAACGATGGACTTCGTCCCGATTCCTTAGGATGATCCTTAGGAATGAATGAACGAGGAATAGCTGATTCTTAGGGTAGACCCTTAAGACTAAAGAAGATAATGGGGATGGGTAAGTGGGTTGATTGTTTGATTGTTTAAACATAATAATTATATTACTGTGGGTTGAAAACCCTTTGTACTCACCAGGTTTCCCAACCTGACCCACTCAATTTATTTATATCACAAGTGTTGATATGAAATAACATTACACTGAGAGATTAAGGAGATTAAGATCACTAGTGATAATGAATGTAAGTTCTGTTTATGCTTATGTTTCTGTATTGACGATGACATCCCAAATGTTTTCAATTGAATAAAAATACTTTTCTTCGGAAATGCTTTGATAGCGTATTTATCATGTTTTACTGTGAATAAATTCCGCAATATTTTTATTAAAAGCGGTACTCTGATTTTTATAAAGCATAAACAAAATCGGTCTTTTCTAGCCGTGAAAATGGGGATGTCACAGTTGGTATTAGAGCATTAGTTTAAGCGAACTAGGAATTTGTAGGAAATTTCTAGACTTAAACTTAGAATGCTAAGCGATGATTGTGAGATGAGGGTTTGCTATAATTTAGACACGAGCACTAGTTTATTTTAGGAAAGATGCCTAAAATGTTTTATGTGCTAAATGATTTATGTTATAGCTATAAAAATGCCTTATATGCTCTTATTTGTTCGGATCTATGGTTTGTTGCCGACCGGATCTGGAAACCTTATATGTTCAGGATTCTAAGCTTATGATAACAATATTAGAACTAGCATGTAACGTTTCAGAGTAATAAGGAGATTTCTACGTCTATCGTAAATAAGATCTTTCCTATCTTAAATTCTCGTCTTGGTACACTGAACGTTTGCTTGGGTGTACAAAACAAGAGGAAGATGACAACATGAGCCTAAGAATGTGATGGGTCATACATCGGTCGTTGCGCCTACACCCGAACCTATCACAATGGCAGAAGTTCAGGAAGTGACGCGAACAATGATAGTATGAGAAAATTGAGGAAATGAAAAGGCTTACGATACTAAATGGTACCTATCGGAAGATATCGTAAGAGTGATATCATGCCTTTAGAATGCGTCTAATAAATAATACGTCTAGTACGGGAGAAGTACATGTTCGATTAGCAGAAAGAAAGATTTTTGGTATAATCCCTGAAGTTATCCCATAATCTAACGTTTCCATCACCAACCGAGTGAAGCAGAATTGATGATTAAAGATACGCATGGAAGAAATCCTAGTAGAGTCTAGGGAAAATCATATGATTGTTGGACACATTTTTATTTGTTAAAATTGTTTATATGATAATGACTTGGAAAACTGCGAGACAATACTTGGGACGAGTATGAGTAGGTGTGAAAGGTAGTAGATGCATATACTACCGGAAGCACAAGACTCACGCTTGGATCAGGGAAAGTCACAAGGTTACCAAGAAGCCGATAATTGATTCCGTTTTATTCAAGCATGTCGTTACCATCGTTTCGGTATTGACTAAGAAGATGATTGTTATTCGGACCCTAATGGTCATATCAAATTGAGTCCGACTACGATGAGTATGTTATGTGGTTCAGAGAATCAAGTTCGATGTAACATCTGACTTAAGACGGAAGATTGAAATAAAAAAATGATCTGTAGAGGTATCATGAAAAGTTGCTTGTAGCTAGAAATGCTACCTTTTAGGATGTGGTTAGAACATGAAGGAAGGTATAGTTTGTTCTGAAAAATTGACTCTAAAAGACCCGAGTCCAAACGTTGCAACATACGATGTTAGGTCATTACAATACGACACATCGGTCCATGGTAGTAATCCTAAGATTGTTAAGAAGAAGAAGCAGTCTCCAGTAAGGATCGAGATTGTGACTTGAAGGTCATAATTGGGAGTCCAACGTGAGATAGGGAGCGGGTCCAAGATCAGGCACCGCCTGTAGTTAGGAAATCTTAGAGTTAGATTCTCATTTGAAGAAACATCAAAGTTACGGTTATTACTTAGGATGAAGAGATAACGTATGGAGTCATCATGTGAGCCCTCGTTATAGATGTTATTGATGATCCAATCATCTTGCGGAGTATAGATGACAACCATGAACTATTCTAGATAGTCTAGTGGAATGCTACCAGGCTCGCAACCTGTAGGTGTTTATTCGAACTGTGTGTTTACCAGCAGTACTCCATCCCCCACATGGTTGCCTTATTTGACATGAATTGTCGAGGAATCCCCGAAGCATGTGTTGTCACCCCGATGAAAGTCCTTAGACTAGGTCCCTTGTGTTAGATGTTTTAGGGACGTAAAGTGAGGATAACGAGAATGGGTAATTGGGTTTGTCTGGTTTGATAAAGTTAATAATCTTATTTTTTGTAGGTTGAAAACCCTATGTGCTTACCAGGCTCCCAAGCCTGACCCACTCAGTTTCTTGTATTACAGGTAGTGGCGCATGAGCATAGATGTTTGGATGAGTGATAAGGGATTACAGGCCTGTAAATACGAAATAATGTAGTAAGGCTTATGTTGTACTGTTTATGCTTTTGATCTGTATCGAACATGACATCCTGAGTCTTCTAATGAAATACATTTTTTTGGAAATTCTTTTGATAAATCTTTCTCATATTTTGTTTTGGGACAAATTCCGCAACAATTTTATTTAAAATGTTACTCTGATTTTCAAACAAGCATAAACAAAATCGGTCTTTTCTGGCCGTCAAAATGGGGATGTCACATAGAGTCATACTCCAAAATTGTAACCTTGAGTGACAGAATCTTAAGAAAGTTTTAAAACACTTATAAAATGTAGAGTAAAAGTTTTCTACTCTTGTACAGTTGAAATTGGTAAGTTGTGATGTTTTGGATAAAACAAAGACCAACTAAGGCTAATTATATGATGTGTTTGTCTTGATAAAAATCTGCGCTAACTCTTAAATATTTGATTTGTCAAGGAATGATTCATGACAAGAGAATCTTATATGTCAAGTGGTCAGTGGGAGTTTTAAAGATCTTGACAACTTTCAAAAACTAATTAAGAATAAACCTATTGTTTATCACTAGCACACGACTTGAGGTTTATAACCTATCGTGTTGACATATTCTTATTTATGTGCCCATTCCGGTTAAAGTTGACTGTACATGTAGGTTTATGAGTTCTCAGTTGTTTGCATAACTATTTGGTAGCAATGGTAGGCCCTTGTGCAGCCAGGTGGCAAGAAATTAAGATTGAACAAGTTCAGTCCATATGAGTTTGGATTTGTCACTAACCTTGTCTTGTGATTATGGTTATGAAAAATTCACATGGATAGGAACACTTACACCATAAAATCTAAGTGTCACAAGAATTCTCTCCAATTCATGACTATGATTGTGAGGAAATGCTTTCACTAAGTAGATTTTAAGGACATAGCAATTGTGATATATACATTCTCAAATTCGATTATGATTATGGCATCCCTTTTCATATTTTGAATTGTGAGGAACGGCAAAAAAAGTCTAAACATTTGAGACTTATTGCTGTAAGTTCTGAAATTGTTAAGACACACATATGAGCTATCTAAGAAAGGTGTATGATTTTGAGAAGCCTAGATAAAGTCTTATCAAAGCATCCCATGTCAGGAATCTGAACTTTAGTAAGAAAGTCAATAAATATTGATTTCTAGATGTCCAACTGATTTCCGAATACATGTCAAAGCTAGTGGGAACATAAGTGATATGCTAGTAAAATAATAATTATTATGCTAGTGGGAGCATAATTATTATGTAAAGTGTTGCAAGTTAGCAATATTAATTATAGAAAACAAAAGTTTCAATTCGCAAAGTTGTAGGGTTTGAAAATGTTCTTTTTGCTATAATTAAGGGAGAGGAATTTATACTTCATTTCAAACTCTAAAAGCTTAGATTGAGGTTTTAATCAATTTTAGTCAAATATATATGAATGTTACGTTGGAATGGTTCAACGTAATGAAATTCTATATATGGAAAGGTTAACTGTGTTCTCAAAATTTGGTTATGATTACGACATACCTCTTCATAATAAAAAAATTTGAGAACATGGAAAATAGAAATATTATAGCAAAAGACTGATTGAGGATCATGTCTTTATGTTAGACATTGTGAATCGTATCCCGGGTTAGGATCGATTGCATATCCTATAATATTCTCGTGTTCTAATTTTCCAAATGCCTAGTGCATTTAAAGGGAAAAAAGGAATAGAACTGGATATGACTAAAGTGGTTAAACAACTATTAAGGACAATCTAAGGTTCGCCAAAGATTGGTCGCTTAAGGACAGTTGGAAGTATAGTAATGGAAGGACCATATTGACATTATTATGAATAGACAGGAGTCTATTAATAATGAGTTGTCATATGGCAAATATGGAATGTTTCCATATTGGGCGTTGAAGAATAGATGAGAAAGTTAGAAAATTTTATGCAAGAAGGATGTTCAAAGGAATGTACTTTTAATTTGAGACTTCATCTCCATGGAATTGTCTTGTAACAATCTCCAAAGGAATATTTTGTAATATCATTGGTCAAGTCTCTATGACTTTTGGCACCTAGACATTAGAAAAGAATCATTGCATGATAGTTTAGAATCTAACACATCCTATTAGTGACAAGGATTTAAAATTCTTACACTTGCAACAAAAAAAATTTGGAATTGTGAAATGGGCATCATTGAAATGTTTTCAATTGATCTATTTCACAAAGTAAGGACCATAAACAAACATAGTGTGCATTCTTGGAGCATGACATCATTATTGGTTAGACAAACATAGCGTGCATGCTTGGAGCATGGCATAGCTATTATTTTAATTCAAGTATTAAGTTGATTATTCGAAACATTATACAATGAATAATGAGTAATCAATATGACTCAAAAGTTTTGGGCCATATAGGATTAGTATTATTATTGTGTTTCACTTTGCATGTTTTGACTTCCTGAATAACTAGGTTATTCAAACCATCCACATTCGATCATACATTGGAAGTAGGTAATGAGGGAAAACTGTTATGAATGGGTCTGTAGTTTGTCTAGGACAAGATGGTTGCAGTGTTCGTGAGTACTCCTGGAATAAGATTCGAGTATTGGATTCAACCCACACTCATCTGAATCACTTCATGGATTTTATCATGAGTGATTGTGAGATGATAATATCTTATATTCTTGAAATGGAGACATGTGAGTTGTAGTTGCAAGTCGGTTGCATATTGACATATGTAAACACAACAGTAACTTGGATCTTATAAAACATATTGTTGTGTGTAATTTGATGAGTAAGTACAAGCAATCATTTGAGTCGAAGTTTATCCGCTCCTTTTACCCTATGTGGATAAAAACGATATATGTGGTCCCCTTGATGATCTAGTGATGACATCAGGCCTGGACTAATTTGATTTGTTCAATTAGTCGGTCGTCATAAATTTGAAATTAGGAAACAACAGATGGACAGAGAGAATGATTATAATCCATGTGTCAGTCCATATGATATTTAGAATGGAGGAATATATGATTGCTTATCTAATGGACATGTGATTGACTAGGCCAGAGTTTGACAGCGGCTTTTAAGAGCTACGATTGCTAGTCGGTGTTGGAGTCATACTTGCAATAATAGTTACTAGACTTATCCAAGTGGGAGACTGTTGGATTAGTGTCTAAGTCCAAAACTATAATTGGTATGTACTTGACCCGAGAGTAGCATGGTCCATTTGGGTTGCATATCAGCAGGACAATATGATAGGATGGACTTTTGAGAAGAGGTTATTTATGGTTTATTAATATATTATAAGTTCTAATATATTAATATGAAATCATATTATTTAATTAGTATTGATCAATAATTAATTTGGAATTAATTCTATGATCAAAAGAGACTAATTAATTATAAGGTGTTAATTTGGTAAACCAGTCATTCTTATAAAGTGAACTTATGATCCATAGTTTTTCATATTGGGCTAAACCCATGTGGTAACCCATGGATACTCCATGGAGGTTTTAACCCATGGAGCATGTGGGATATGAAAAGTCATTAGGGTTTACATGGTGTAACCCTAGTTTGCCACACTATATAAGAACCCCTATAGCTCATGAAATTGGCACTTAAGTGGAATACTAGAGGTCTAGCCAATTTGTGTGTGTAAGGAATCTCTTCTCAAGTTATCCTTTGTTCTAGGTGTGTTGTGATTCCATTTGAGGCATTCATACTATTGGTGCTAAGCCCGTGAAAGTCCAAGTAACAAGCTACAAAGAAAATGTATGTTATCTAACTTGTTTTATTACCCAAGTATCAAAGTTTTGTATGCAAGATAGGGTAATACCTTGGAAAGTTCAAGTTTGTATGTATAATAGAGAAAACATAGATCCAAGGTATTTAGGGTTGCATGTACAACTTAGGAGTGTGAGAATGCTCTAAACCCAACATAACTATCTTGACAAGTGACCAAATCTCCTTTTCCTTTTTACCCAAAACTATTGGAAATGAATTTTCATTCTCTTAAATTCTTCTTTATCTTCGAATTTATCAGCAATTTGATATTAAGTAGCCATAAACATTATCTTGTTTATTGGAAAATCCAATTGATTGAAATCAGAATTTTCTGTGGAAAAGCTCTTCTTGGGAATCTTCTCAAAATCATGCATCTCACTATTTAAGACTTGTGCTTCAAGATATTCATAACAATAGTGTTTCGAAGGATAACCCTTGTCAAGATCAAGAGGATCATTGGCCTTTTGTTGAAGAATGCTTTGTATTTGCCTCTTCTTCTCCATCTCTTTTTCTACCGCTGCTTTCTTTTCTTCTATAGTGGGTTCAGTAGAAATGCCTTTGCCTTTGCCTTTGTTTTTCAACTCTTCTGTTGATGGAGGTGGTTTAGACGAACTTGAACCTCCAACTCCAGAACCAATCATAATTCCTTTTGTTAATGGTCTTGTTTTTGTTGTTGTTGAAGTAGTTGTAGAAGAAATCTTTGGTAATGAAGTATGAAGTTGAGTAGAGACCAACAAATTTTGCATCATCATCACCTTTTGAAGATCCACTTCCTCACATGCTGATCTTCGAACCCAAACCCATGCCAACACCTATCCCTTCTCCCCCTTGCACTCGTGTGTGAAACAGGTGGGGCATTCGTTGGCCTCAGATTTACTAGCTTGGCAACCAGAGCTAGTTCATTGTGAATAATAGACTCCAACAAATGAAATTTCTGAGTTAAAAACTCATGAGTAAGCAGTGATATAGATGAGGAACCAATTTTCAAAACTAATTCCTTGCGATTATTCACCTGATCTTCTAGTTTACCAAAGCTCTGAACATCAAGTTCATCCTTTTTATCAATATTCGAAATTAAAGACTGATATCACCCCTTGACCACATTCATTACTACATCAGCTATAAGATCAACTTTGGTATGAAGAGTAGAATAATCATGAGAAAGGGTTGCAACTTCCTTCTCCATATCAATCTGGAGTTCTTCAATCTTCAGGCTGACATCCTCACGAACCTTCTTAACATCTTGAACAAACAAAAGATGTCTTTCCCGTGCCATATATTTCAACACCATAAGCTCATAATTCAGAGTCGAAGATTGAGCTTTGACACGATTCTCATTGTTCCGATCCAGTATCTCTAACTCATTTCGCAACTGATGCTCTTGAGCCTTGAGAAAAACATAAACTTCGATGCCGGACACATGATGTTTACCCCCCGCATCATCTTGAAGCTATAACAACGAATTCAGCTTCCTATTGAGAATTTAAATTTTTTTTCCTGACATCAACATATGATCAGGAATATTCTCTTCTTCGGGATCAAATTCTATATCAGCAAAAGTATCCATGGATTCACCATCTTTAGTAGTGTCATCATTATGAACTGTTGTGGGCCCTTCAGTAGATTGGGATGGAAATAACAAATTGATGGGTTGTTGTAAAATGTTTTCAAAGGTTGGTGATTGTGTGGATTGAGGTAAAGTTGTTGAAATAGGAATATGGAATGGTGGAAGTGAAACATGTTGGATTAGGTGTCTAAGCCCATAACTATAATTAGTATGTACTTGACCTGATACAAGCATGGTCCTCCACTCGGGTTGCAACTCTCTGGAACAATTGGATAGGATGGATATTTGAGAAATAGATTATTATGATTTATTAATATATTATAAGTATAATATATTAATTGAGAAATCATATTATTTAATTAGTATTGATAAAAATTTAATTTGGAATTAATTTAGTGATCAAAAGAGACTAATTAAATTGACGGGGACTGATTATGTAAATCAGTGAAACATATGTTTTGGGCAAATGATCCATGGTTAATTTGTAATGAGCTAAGCTTATGTGAAAGTCCATGAAGTATTAGTCCATATAAGTTATGGACCATAAGCCTAAGTGTAAGAATTAGGGTTTGCTTATGACTCTTGGAATTCTACACTATATATGTATTCCTCTAAAGCCAAAGATTGCACACTTTGTGTTCCTAGAAGCCCTACACGATTTTTGTGTCTCCAAACCTCTCTCTTAAGTTCCTCCTCTTGTTCTTTGTTTGTTGTAAGACATTTGAGGCATCACACTTGAGGTGCTAGGCTCTTGAAAGACCAATATCTACAAGCTACAATTAAGAGGTATTCTTCTAACTTATTTTTATGATTCATATGTCAAATTGTATGCTAGTTGTAGGCTTCATGCTTTGGATAATTTTGTTGCATGTATAACTAGAGAAAACTTAGATCCAAAGCTATTAGGGTTGTATGTGCACCATATGAGTGTTATAGTACATAAATCCCAACAGTGGTATCAGAGACATGGGTGTTTTCTGTTATATTGATGCATTGCTTAATTGTTCAAAGCAAGAAAATTTGTTTTTTTGGAATCTGCATGATAACCAGGACGTGGTCAAAGTTACCATGACGTGGTGATTGTTCAGTGGACGATTTTTTTTGTTTTTTGGTCAAGTTTTGGATTAGAATCATTACCACAAACTATTTTGACTATTAAAAAATTGTTTTTGTAATAAGTTAATGATTTCCATCATCCAAAATTAAAAAGACAATTATCAAATTTTAAGATAATGTTTTGATTATATGATAATTTGATTATTTGTATTGTTTGATTAGAATTGTCTTGCAATAAGAGTTAAATTAGGTCAAATTGGTAAATGATAAGTTATATGTTAATTGTCACACCCCCAAACCTGAACGGTGGAAATGTTCGGGGGCGGAGGACGTCATGTACAATATCATATCAATGCATAATAGTAAACAAGCAACAACATCATCCATTGCATTAATAGTATAATTTAATACAAGTGTGTTCTACGTATAGTTTGAAAGACACCCAAAATATAAATCAAAATAAAAGACGAGTCTTAAACACGCTCCGTCTTCTCAAAAGCCTGGTCCAGATGTACCTTCTACTCGTGACCTGAGAATACAAGTTATTTTGAAAGAGTAGATCATCATTAAAGCTGGTGAGTTCATAAGCATTTTAGTGTCATTGTTTTGTATGAAAGTGTTTGTAAATGTTTGTTGTAAATTTTTGTAATTATTTGATGTAAATGTTTAATGTTGTATCTCCTAGAAAATCCTATATTTTCAACTTTATTATGAAATGTAATCTTCTACCAAGACCTGACTGTTCTGAATGTTTGTTCTTTTGTAAAAGTGAGTGTTTTTCCCAAGTACAACTATCATTACCAAAAGATGGTTTACATTGCTGTTTATGTGAGAAGATCACAATGTGAATGTAATGGGAAAATAAAGATGTACTTTATTACTGTATATAGTAACTACCATTTTACTATCTACCTTAAACCAATTTGTTTAATTAAGGTAAAATGTGATATGATTGTACCCATACTTGATTGACTAGTAAAACACGACGTTCGAAGACGTCGAAATGGTATGACATTCATCACCCGTAGACCTACAGGTCCCACTGTAGCTAGCAGCAAAGTGTAGGATGGTCAATCCCGTATAGATCTATACACAAATTCACGCTCTCCCTCTTGGAGACTCTGGTTACAAAACATGACACAACAGTATATTGCCATGCCATGAAGAAGTGGCTCACATTAATGTTATAGTCTTCTTGTATTTGTATAGTATGTTCTATCTGTTTTAGTGTATTGTATGTTCTCTTTGTATAAAATGTTCCTCCCTGTTTCTCATTATAGTATGTTCTTTCTGTTTCTTGTTATATTATTTTTGAACTGACTCATGTATGAATTGAATATTGTATGTTTCATTGTATTAGAAATAGTGAGTAGTAGTTCTCTAAACTATACCTATTATAGTTTACTAGTAATGTTGTTTGAATGACTGAGTTTGTTTGTACATTTTTGCTAACCAAAGGTGTTGAACTGATGTAAGAAATTTTATATCTATACACATATACTTAATATATAACTAAGATTCAAACGACCCTTGGACAAACAACCGATACCTTACGTCCACAACCAAACAAGGAACATGAAATAAAGTGAGTTATCAGTCCTAAGCCCTTTCAACCTCATTTATATAACTATATCTATATAGAAATGATTTTGACAATATATAAGTTTAAAAGAGTTTGATAAAGAGTTTGAACCATTTGAATGGTTATAGATGACTTGATATCAGTTTATAAATTGTTTTAAAATAGTCTGTTTGATAACAAGGTTTGAAGTATAAAAGATCCACTTGTTTTGATAGTTATAAATCACATGTGATTGATTATACAACTATATGGTTTTCTACTTGTATTCCCCCCTATAAAAGCATTTAAAATCCTTTAAAAGATAAGTTAGGGGTATGAACTCACTTGGTAAGTGGTGAATCGGGCAGCGTTTCGTTTCTTGGAATGATATTTCTTGACATAACCGCGAGCTTCTGGTGAAGAAACGAGCTTCATGCGAGCAACACTTCGACTGGAAAGGAGTTAGTTTCTCGGGAGATTCGGGGCGTAGGGACTCGCGTCGTGTGCTAGAGGTGTTACCGGGGCTTCGAGGTGGTTTAGATGGGCTTAACAGTGTGTGGAAGTAGGAGCGAGGATGGATTTCAGCAACCAAAGTCGGAAGGCCTCGATTTCTATATATAGGCTAAATTTCGAAACTCACGTCGTGAGTTTTGCATAACTCAAATCGTTATTTTGCACCTGATTCGCTCATGGCTTGTGTCATCCGTCTACTTGCTCTGGAAGGGTCAATCAAACTGTTCATGTCGTGAACACTGTACTCACGACGTGAACTCTGACATATGTCGAAGTTTGTGCCCCGAACATCATAAATTCATATCTCTCGCATACGAGTTCTGTTTTTGACGTTATTTATATCCACGCGTAGGTGAGATTATGCTCTACAAATTTTGTGTAGACTCCTTCGGCTAATTTTAAATTTATTTTTAATAATATAATTTTAACAGGCCGGGACTGGAAAAGTCCGTTAAAAATCCATAGTTTCTTTATTTGACGTCCGTTTTCGTCTGTCTTTTTACCATTGCACTAATATTGTCGAGATCTTCGATTCTCGTTTAGGTTGTGTCGGTTAAAAGTCGTTCAATCTCTATTTCGAGTTTTTAGTTGTCTACTGCTATATCTGAAACTTAGAAAAATCATAACTTCCTCATACGAAGTCAGATTTGGATGTTCTTTTTTTGTACGTTTACAGTTTAATGATATCTACGACTTTCATTTAGATACCTAAGGCTAAAAAGCATTTTACTGAAATTTCGCATTTTATGCTTAACAGTGTTTTAACGGTTTTGTTGCGGATCTTTGGTTGGTCATAACTTCTTCGTTATAACTCGGATTTTAGTGTTCTTTGTATTTCTGAAAACCTTGTTACGATATCTATCCCTTTATATGTCCCAACTAAGATTTTTGAACATTTCATATTCGACGCTATTCTTATTATTTAAAAAATAGGTTACAATACTTGACTTTAGATCGTTACATTGACTTGAAAAATATCGGGTTGTTACAATAAATGTATTAGTTTAAATTTTGATCTAAGTGTTTTCTTGAAGAAATTCATAACTTGTCCTCAAGTTATGAAATATGAAAAGTCTTATTCATGAAACTTTAAACTCTTGAAGTTATGGAATTACAAATGTCCTCAAGTTATGGAATTTGGAAAGTTTCATTCATTAAACATTAACTCCATAAGTTATGGAACCCAAAAGTTTTGAAGAGTTTCAAAACTTGCCCTCAACTTTTGGAATTTTAAAGGTTTAATTAAAAGGTTTTAATTTAAAATATTGAATTCTAAAACATCTAGTAACAGAAAGGTTTCAAAAGGGTTCATAACTTTAAAAATTAATTAAATAGTTTTTAATTTTGAATTTTATTACCTTGATGCTTTGAATAGTTCAATTACACCTTATGGACTTTATTAAATTGATTAAAGTGTTTAATTAAAAGAGAATTTATAAATCCATAATCATATGGTTTAAAGTTAATTAAAGTACGAGTATAATTGATTAATAGATTAAACCACCCAGTATTTTAAAAGTGTAAAATGCACCATTGTACTATATAAAATTAACAGTTTAGTATATTATATATGTATAAGAAAAAATTCAGTCTTACCGTTAGTAGTCATCATTCACGAAGCTGGTCTATAAGGGGTGTTTAAGGAAAAGGCGTGTAAAATGACCGCTATTGGGTATCCACTCTTACCCACCGCACCCTTGACCTGTCGAGGGTCATTAGCCGAGCGGGTTTGACATGACATTTAAATCCTCATTAAAAGTATAATGAAACATAATGTAACTAAACACTTTATAAATCCTCATTAAAGGCACTGGTAAAACAAATTTGATTGGAAAATCTACTTCCCAAACTTCCATGGACATTGACAATGGTGACATTGGAAGTCTAGAAACGTATTCTCTTCCCAATAGAAACGGATTGGCCAAGGTCAAATCATTTGACCAAATGGAAAAGAGAAAGGCTAAGTCTGAGATTGTCCCATGTACCATTCCAGGAGATTCTCTTTGTTTCTATTGCCAAAAGAAAGTGCATTGGATACGAAGCTACCGTGTCCACCTGAAAGATCGCAAGGATGGTAAAGTTAAAATGTATGACTCTGCTTTAGGTAAGTCCGCTATCTAACTCTATTAAGTTCCTATTTCTAGATTCTTAATACATGATGCGATAATATTACATTTTGATGTTTTGAAGGATCGAAGAAGAGAAAGGAAGCTTAAAGAAAGAGTAGGCTGAGTCTGATCGAGAAGAGATGGATTTTGATCGCATGATTCGTTGATCAGAATTTTGAGTTGATGCTTAGGAGTGATGATAGATTGCTTAGGAATATTTAGAAACACAGTTTTCATATGTACTTGCATTGTAAGGAAAGGTTTTCCACATTTTATAAATAAAGAAAAATTTTGATTTTTTCTTATTTTATATTTCCTTGCAATGGCATTTGTGAAAATTGATGTTTATGTGTTTCTATTTTTATCAATATAGATTTGATTCATTCGTTTGTGGTAGTGTCAGAAATTTACCAAATAAGGAAAGATTCTCATCACCCAAGTTTCAATTGGACAGAAATTTGGAATCATGCAACTATTATTGTGTGATGAATGAGAATTTTCATCTTTGAAAAATTAAGACTAATTACTTATTCACGTATAGAGGTGAGTCAAGCGAAGGACTAGAGGATCTAGTACATATTATTATGTACTGATCACGTCCACCACAAAGAACGATAAGAATATTCATCATGATTTACTAAAATATTAGTGAATATGACTATGCTTACATGATTAGGTGTAATTCTCAATCATTGAAAAAGTTTCAATGTATAGTCGGACGAATAAGAAGAATCAATTAGGCAAAAAGATAAAAGTTTCTCCAATCTCAAAGGAAAGGAGAGTACTTTAGTATCATGTTTTATGATAATCCAATTGATTATGGAACCATGTCACAATTGATCCTCTAAGGAAACCTTAGTACACTTGTATGGCTAAGAAGAGGAATCGGGAATTGTAACGCCTGTAGATCCATGCTAGTCAAATTAGAGATAATAGGGGTCAAAAACGACTTTTCGACAAAATATTATTTAGAATAAATAATCTTAACAAAGTTTTAGAATATGTCTCAAGGGTTCCGTACATATAAAGAACACCGAAATCCGAGTTATAACGAAGAAGTTATGGCCCGTAGAAATTTTACGGCAAAACCGACACGACACTGGGAAGCATAAATAGTGAGTTTGCGATAGAAGAATTTTTGGCCCTAGTAATCTAAACTAAAGTTGTAGTATACATTAAACTGAGAACATTCATAAAAAGAACGCCCAAATCTGACTTCGTGTGAGGAAGTTATGATTTTTCGAAGTTTCAGCTTAGCAATGTACGACTCGAAACTCGAATTTTAGTTCGGGCGTTTTTTGGCCTATGCGACCTAAATGATATTTGAAGATCTCAATAATAGGAACTCAACGGTAAAAATACAGACAAAGACGGATTCCGTGTGAAGGAGTGACGAATTCTTCGCGGTCATTTAACAGCCTAAACTCCTCCTACTTTTAAATATATGATCGGTCAAGAATTAGGCGACGGAGTCTACACAAAAGTTGTAGATTTTGTTTTTACCTACGCGTGGATATAAAGAACGTCGAAAACAGAGCTCGTATGAGAAAGTTACGGGGTTTAGAAGTCGGCAGGGTGCTGTACGAAATCGGGTGGCGTGGCTGAATATGGGCCAAGGCTTTCTCCCCAAGGCAAGCCACCAGAAGGTGACATGTGGCATGGAATCGAAGAGTAGGAGGACCTACTCGATGAGTAGAGCTGTTTTCCAGTGTATAAATAGACGTGTCTGGTTCCCTCATTCTCTACACCATTCCAACCTCTTATTTCTCTCTCTAAACTCTCTCTCTAGCCCCCAAAACCCCCTAAGCCTAGGTAAACCCCCTAGCACCCGAAGGAATCCCTGTGGCTCCGGAAGCCCCGAGAAAAGAGCCTTTTGGCTCAGGAACGCTGCTCTAGCGAAGCCCGGTTTTCGAGAAAACCCGTTGTTAGTGAGCTACGCCTAACTTATCTTTAGTATAGCTTATGTTTCAATATAGTAATGTTATTAGGAACTTATAATGAGTATTTGGGCTATTATTATGAGTTATATAAGTATCGCTATAATATCTTTTTAACCACTCACTGTACGGGGAATCTGGTTTGGAGGGTCGCTTGGGTTGTTGGATTTCAGAAGTGCTAGATGCCAAAATGGTCGTGCCCTCCAGTGTTTTATGTCTGGCCCCTGTCTGTACATAGTAGGTGAAGAGTATTGTTTAATGCTTATGTAATAGTAATAATAGTTAGACTATTAATTAGTCTCGGCGAATATTAGACTAAACTCTAATGGTAATGATACTAGGTTCTGTCAAAGGAGTTGTTTAAAGTAAACGAAGTGCTGTCCAAGTACCGAGTCACCACCTTATCAAGTGAGTGCATAGTTACTTTCATCTTACACATAGATATGAAGTATTTTATATGAATTATGTGATATCTGTGTATATTTTCTAAATACTTGTTGTCTATGCCGGATGAAACGATTTCATACATGTTTTAAATGATTTAAACTGTATATGTATTTTATATCTACGAAAATGTTGGGTAAAACATGGGTAGATGAAATAGTTGATGTGAAATAAAATGATGAGAGATAGGTGATGATAATTAGGTGAGAATAGATAGGTGATGATGAATCGGTGATGTAGGATGAAAGATACTATAACCTTGCCCGACAATTTGGAGATGTAGTCATCTACCAGAGTATAGATGGCGACCACGGACTATTATAGATAACCCCGTGGAAACACCAACAGGCTCATAACCTGTAGGTGATGAATTATGAGTTGATTCAAAGTTGTAACTACGTATTCATGTTATGATACTCTAACCCTTACTATGAATTACGAGTTCAGGCGATGTTGCAACTACGTATTCATGCGATGATACTGCAATCCTTACTAGGTGCGTATTGAGGGAGTAATCCCCGAACCATTATTGTCTGTGTGATGTAGGCGATGATCCTTAGGAAAAGTCCTTAGGAACGAACATATAAGGAAATGCAATGTAAAGAGATGAGAGGTAAATACGATATAGGAGATGAACCTTAAGGTAATGCTTTAGGGAATATCAAATGAAGATAGTGGGGATGGGTAATCGGGTTAATTGTTTGACATGTATTATGTGAAGAAACAAGTTAACTATATTATTGTGGGTTGAAAACCCTATGTACTCACCAGGTTTCCCAACCTGACCCACTCAGTTTATTTGTATCACAAGTGGTGATATGAAGTCACATTGCACTGAGAGATTAAGGGGATATAAATCACTAGTGATAATAAATGTAACATCTGTTTATGCTTATGTTTATGTATTGAAGATGACATCCCAAATGTTTTAAAATGAATAAAAATAATTCTCTTCGGAAATGCTTTGATAACATATTTATCATGTTTTACTGGGAACAAATTCCACAACATTTTTTTTATTAAAAGAGGTACTATGATTTTTATAAAGCATAAACAAAATCGGTCTTTTCTGGCCGTGAAAATGGGGATGTCACAGGAATCGTTGAAATGGTTAAATCAATTAAGGTGAGTCATACTTCGTTCCAAGATCAATTCTTAGAGTCATACTCCAAGATTGTACATTGAATGACATATCTTAACTAGGATTTGTAAAACATCATGAAATATGGAGTACAAAAATTTTCATACTCATGCACATTTTTATTGGTAGTTGTGATGTTTAGACAAGACAAAGACCAACTAAGACTAATTATATGAAGTGTCATTCTTGATAGGAACCCGCACTAACTCTTGGATATTTGTTTGTCAAGGAATGTTTCTTGACAAAGAATCTTATATGTCAAGAAGTCAGTGGGAGTCTTAAAGATCTTGAAAAGTTTCAGGAAATAATCAAGAATAAACCTATTATGTATCACTAACTCATGATTTGAGGTTTGTAACCTATCGTGTTTGACACATTCTTGTTTCTGTGCTCATTCCAGTTAAAGTTGACTATGCATGTGAGTTCTATGAGTTCTCAATTATTTGCATAAGGTAAAGCACCTTGATCAGTGAAAGTTCATTGATCAGTAAGGGTGATCTCAACAACTTGGAAGACATGGTAGGCCCTTGTGCTACCAAGTAGCAAGAAATTAATATTAAGTACAATCCATGAGGATTTGATTTTGTCATAAACCTTGTCTAATGATAATGGTTGGAAATGATAGTTTTCACATGGATAGAAACACATACTCCATAAAATGTAAGTGTCATAAGGTTTCTTGTCACACCCCGCTAAAGCGGAAACGCAAGATATGACAGCGATAACGGTTTCATTGCAAAAGATAAAGATACATCACCATAGCAATATTTAAAAGTTTACAACCCATAGCTTACAAAGAAACGAAGTACAAGTTTTCCAAAACAACATTGTTCAAAATATAACTTCATAAATAACTTCAATACGATGCAGCATGCTCTATGATGATGAATCTTTGTATCCACTTACTAATTATTTCCTGAAAAAGCATGTAAAACGAGCGTCAACTATGAAAATAGTTGGTGAGTTCACAAGTATATAAAATCGAGCTTGAAATAAGGCTTTTCGTAAATACAAGTACATTGCTTTAATGATAAACCAAGTTGATTGCTATTAATGAATACAAATTTATTGCTACAACGAGAAATGAGTTTGTATGTGTATGAGCAAACAATGAGTCTCAACCAAACCTATGACTGAAGCCCTATCGAGATCTATGCTTATCGTTCCATAGATGAATATGGTATCATGCACTCCAGCAATAGGGCGAGTGAGGAGTTGTGAATTCCTAATAGCGCTATCCATAATGACCATTGGCTCAAAGAGTTAATGGTTAGAGATAAGGGAAGGGCCTTAGTACGATAAGTTCTCATGTTCCGGGTTGCATAGACCTACATAAAGAAACATAGCAATACAATAGCAATCATGTTTGATAATAATCAATTTAAATACAACATGCAAACAATAGTTTTTCTGGACATGCTTTTCCACCCCAAAACATAAAAACTGAAAATACGGGAGTGCATGAATACTCACAATGTTTCGTGTAGGTACAAGTAGTGCCTCGGGATGCACCAACGTCTTACTACCGGGATCCTACGACATCAAACACACACTAGTGAGTTTCCATGTCGAAATCTAATGCTAATATACTAAACTCTACATATAGTGAAATGCCAATTTATGTTTTAGCATTGGATCTTATATTAATTACACTTTTTTTGAAATAATGAAATTCTACAAGTCGTGCGATTAATTACAACTTTGGAATATTAATTTTCCAGATTTAGTAATATAAATTAAAGGTATTTCTACACATTTAAAGTGTTTTATATTCCTAAAAATGTAGAATATTATCAAACAGTTTCCAAAAATTGTCATACCTTGTATTTTTCATTGTAAATACAATAGAGGTTTTCCGGAAAATTTTCCTTGAATTTTTGGTATGGTTAACTATTTTTCAAATTTTTAAGTCTTTATAACAACATAAATTCATGAAAAATAGCATTCAAAGGATAAAAATTTTCAAACTTTTTATTTAACTTTTATTACACAATAATAAGCTGGGAAAAATATAAAAATGGATTTCCAAGCTGTTTAATTATATTTTATTATTTTTAAGCATTTATTCCAATAAAAATTGAAATAAATAGAAAACAGTTTCCAAAATTACCCAAACTGTTTATTTAACTGTTATCATACATAACTAGGCTGGGATAAAAGATATTTTTCAGTGGGTATTTCTATTTTTCCTTGTTTTATTCCTTTAAATAATCATTAATTGAAGAATAAATATTAAACAGTTAAAATAAATTACCAAACATTTTTGTAACATCATTTACAGTATAAGTAACCTGGGAAAAATACCAAAAGTTGTTTTCATATTGTATAATCCTGTTTTGGGTATTTATGTGTATTTAAGTGTATTTAACTTTAGAAAATAGGAGAAAAATATTTTACAGTAGATAAAAATCATCAAAATTTTTATGTAACCTCCTACTGTACAACATGATGTTCTGGAAAATTTTCATGAATTTTGGATAATCAGAACTATTTTTCCTATTTGTAGGCCATTATAATTACCAAAAATTGGGAAAAATAGTAAGGCATTATGAAAAATTCTGAAATTATTTATCTGAGTCACCCACCACAGGTAAGGGCGGAGAAAATTGTTAGATACAATTTTCACACTTTCTAAAGTGGTTTTGTGATTTATTATACCCAAACAAAAAGAAAATCGGAAATCATACCAAACAGAAACAAAAATTGATGAAATTTAGTGAGGGGCCATTACTCACCATAAGGGTTATCTATGAATTTATTCTGGATTTATAGACCCCTGGAAGTATTTTATGTGATTTATGCCCTTGGTTTCTTGCAATAATTTTAATAAATCAAAGATATAATAAAAGCTCTTGGTATTTTACAGATTATCACATTCATGTGAGGGATTTCAAAAGGAAAAATGTTCAGAATTTATTCAGAAGGGAAATAGGGGTATTGAACCCAAACAAGTTAAGAAATGTTGCACATTATAGTGCATGAGATGTAAATGTGGCTGAAGTTCATGAATTTGAGTAGCACATTCTGTGGGGCTTTAAGCCACAAAATTTCAACCATCATTCACTGGATATATTAAGTTTCTAAATTATTTTTCCCCAGATTTATGGTTGGGTTTAAGGCCATTGATCATGCAAAGCAAAAATGGTGATCACAGAAAAAGAGCTGTTTGCGCAACCATTTTGTAAAAATTGCCAAAAATCCGATATTTAATATTTTACAGTGAGACCAGTTGGGTTTGAAAGTTAACTCGTGGAACTATCCAATAAAAAAAGAATATCAGGATTTGGTTATGTAATGACCGAGTTATGGCCGTTCAAAGCTGAACAATGTAATCTGGCAGATTGCATGTTTGCTTTGAGTGCATTCTTAGGGCATTTTGACAAGAAAAACATGCATGCTTCTGTTAAGGTCCGATTTCTAGCACATGCATGGAGTGAATGAGCATCTAAGATGTACTAGAAATGGTTTAAATGCTTTTGGTCATGCAAGAACACAAAAGAAATGGAGAAGAAGATGTAATACTCGGTTTTGAAGTCACATGAACACATGTGCATCTTTTTCACTCCTTGCATGGGTTTGATCCCGGATTTTCACCATCTCAAACACATATATTGTGTTATGGTGAGAATCTACAAACCACAAGGGAAAAGTAAGGATTTCTAGCCATGGAAGGGCATAGAATCCGAATAGTATAGAAAACCATGAAGAAGAGGAAGTAAAATCATGAAACCATGAGGGAGGATTGTGTTGTTTACCTTGGTTTTGATCTTGAGAGAAGCAAGAACACTTCAAGGCCTCCTTAATCTCGAAATTATGGCAGAGAATGGAGGATTTTCGTGAGTTAGAGAGAGAGAGGAAGAAAGTTTGTGTGTTAGGAGGGTGGAGTGTGAAAGAGAGTGAAGAGAGAAGTGGAAGAGTGAAGGTTTAAGTTTAATGATTGAGTTTTGGGAAGAGAGAGGACATGGGGAGGGGAGAGTGGCCGGATTTTTGAGGCATTAAAGCCTCCTCTCTCCTAAATTTAAATTTTATACAATTCCCTCCTTAATTTTTATAAAAACCCTAATTTTTATAAAAGTATTTATTAAGCAATTCTTTATTTATTTAAAAATCTTGTTTTTAACTAATAAATTATGATTAATGCATGATAATTTAAATTTCTATTTCATTGGTATAATCCATAATTTGATTAATAAAAACTTGATATTAGGATGTTTATTGCCAAATTTTATAAAGTTTTTAAGCTTTAAGGTTTATAAATTTGGATTTTTGGCTCTTTAGGGTTTTTGGAATATTGTTTGATATTCACCATCACATTGAAGCATAATTAGAATACTTTAATTTATTTTTAGGGTTTTATACCCTTTTTTAATTGTAACAAAGTTTGAAGTTTCATTCTAATTATAGCATTGGCATTTCCTATTGTAGTTAATCAACTTACTAGAATCGTAAGTGTCAAGTATATTAGTCCTAGATCTTAGTTGGATCCTAGTTTATGCAAGATTTTGACCTAATTTATACTACTAGGCCATGACAGGTTGTGCATGAATGGTTTTTATAAAGATGCATGAGTCCGAGAATGACCTGAATTGACAGTTGTCACATTTCTCTCCAATTCATGAAAATCATTGTGAGGAAACGCTTTCACTAAGTAGGTTTTAAGGAAATAGCAGTTGTGTTCATTGCGTTCTCAAACTCGACTATGATTATGGCATCCATCTTCATAGTTCGAGTTATGAGAAATGGGAAACAGTTTGAACATTTGGAACATATTGCTGTAAGTTTTGAAATAGTTTAGACACACATATGAGCTTTCTTATAAAAGGTATATGAGCTTAGATAAAGGCTTATTGAAGTATCTCGTATCAAAAATCTAAACTTTGGAAAGAAATTCAATAAGTATTGATTTCTAGAAGTCCAACTGATTTCCATGTCAAACCTAGTGGGAGCATAAATGTTATGCTGGTAAGAATATAATTATCATAATAGTGGGATCATCATTATTATGTTAAGTGTTCCAGGTTAGCAATACTGGTTATAAAAAACAAATGTTAAGAATTTTTGCAAAGTTGCAAAATTTGAAAAAATTGTTTCGCTATAGTCATGGAGAGGATACTTATGCTTTATTTCAGATTTAAAAGTTTAGATTGACGTATTAATCAAACATAGTCATGGATATATATGAATATCATGTTGAAATGCTTCAACATTGGAAATTCTATATATATGGAAATATTATAGCAAAAGACTGGTCGAGTATCGTGTCTTTATGTAAGTCATTACGAATCGTATCCCATATGTTTCGGGTATAGGATCGATTGCATATGCTATAATATTCTCGTGTTCTAATTTTCCAAATGCCTAGGGCATTAAGAGGGAAAAAGGACTAGAACCGGATATGATTAAAGTGGTTAAACAAATGTCAAGGAAAATCTAAGGTTCGCCAAGGATTGGTCGCTTATGTGCAGTTGGAAGTATAGTAATGAATGAACCATATTGACATTATTATGAATAGATAGGATTCTATTAATAACGAAATGCCGTACAACGAATATGGAAATGTTTCCATAATGGGATTTGGATCTTAAGAGTCTATGTGAAAGTTAGATACTTTTATGCAAGAAGGATTTTAAAGTATTGTTCTTTGAAATTGAGACTTCACTTCCATGGAATTATTCTTGTAACAATCTCCAAAGGAATACTTTGTAATATTGTTGGCAAAGTATCTGTGACTTTTGTACCTCGACATTACGAAAGGAATCATTACATAATAGTTTAGAATCTGAAACATTCTAATAGTGGCAATAATTTGGCATTCTTAAACTTGTGATAAAGATTTGGAGTTGTGAAATGGGTTTCATTAAAGATGTATTCAATTGATCTATTTCACAAACAAAGGACCATAGGTAAACATAGTGTGCATGCTTGGAGCATGGGATAACTATTGTTTTAATTCAAGTATACAGTTGATACATCAAAACATTATACAATGGATAATGTGTAATCAATATGTTGATTAAATAAAAGATGTTTTATTTATATTCAAAAGTTTTAAGACCATATTGGATTGGATTATTCCCGTGTTTCACTTTGTATGTTTTGACTTCCCGAATAATAAAATTATTCAAACTTTCCACAGTCGATCATACATTGGAAGTAGGTATTGAAGCTAGACTGTCATAAATAGGTCTTTAGATTGTCTAAAGGTGTTTAGACATAGCACAAGTTTGCTGCAGTATTCATGAGTACTCCTGTAATAAGATTTGAGTATTGGACTAAACCCACAGTCATTTGAAACACTTCATGGATTTTATCGTGAGTGATCATGAGATGATAATATCGTATATTCTTGAAACGGAGAGATATCAGTTGCAGTTTACAAGTTGGCTGCACATTGATGATATGTAAACGCACCAATAACTTGGTGTTATAAAACGTATCATTCTGTGTGATTTGATGAATAAATAGAGCAAGCACGTGAGTCGAAGTTTATCCGTTCATTTTACCCTAAGAGGGAAAAAAGCGATATCTATGGGCCCCTTAATGATTTAGTGATGGCAAACCTAAGCGCTTGGCCAAGCCAGGACTGATTTGATTTGTTCAATTAGTCGGTCTTCATAAATCAGAAATTAGGAAACAACACATGGACATCGAGAATAATTATAATCCATGTCTCATGTCCATACGATATCTAGAATGGAGGAATATATGATCCTTTATCTAATGGACGCCTTACTAATAAGATTAGAGTTCGACAACAGTCTTTTTGAGAGCCACGATTGCTAATCAGATTTTGAAGTCGTACTTGTAATTATAGTTATTAGACTTATCTAAGTGGGAGACTGTTGGATTAGGTGTTTAATCCCATAACTATAATTAGTATGTACTTGAGCCGATACAAGCATGGTCCATTTGGGTTGCAACTCTCTGGGCAATTTGATAGGATGGATATTTGAGAAAGACGTTATTGTGATTTATTAATATATTATAAGTATAACATATTAATTTAGAAATTGTCACACCCCAAAACCGAGAACGGCGGAATACGTTCTGGGGTGGAGGACGTCATGTACAATATCATAACAATTGCATAATAGTAAAAACAAGCGATAACAACCATAACATTAATATAGTAATTGTAAATACAAGCGTGTTCTGTACAGTTTTGATAGACACCAAAAGTATAAACAAAAATAAAAGATGGGTCTTGTATATGCTCCATCTTCTCAAAAAGGCTGCATCAGTACCTGTCTATTTTTGCCCTGAGAATACAAGTTATTTTGAAAACGAGTATCAGCATAAAGTTGGTGAGTTTATAAGAATTTAGTGTCGTTGCTTGTTTAAAAGTATTTACAGTCATGTAATATAAAACCTGGGATTAATGTTTGAGAATAGTGAAAATCCCTAGAAAATCCTATATTTTCCAAATTTAAGCATTTGTAAGTTTAATCCTTCGAGTGTGTAAAAGTATTTCCATTGAAACTGACAGTTATAAAAATATAAGGTAATAGATTTCATTCAAGTAAAGTACATGAGGAAATATATTGCCGACTGGCTGTAGTAGTGTTGCAAACTTCAATTAGTAATATATATATATATATATATATATATATATATATATATATATATATATATCCACTTCGGGAAGTTAGTTTAGCCTTTAATTCTTAGTGTGTTAATTCGAGTACGAATGTACTTTCTCATGTAACCAATCTTTGTGATAGTAGAGTATCCGATGACCATCTCGGTCATATGTAGTGTAGTGATGTTTCGTCACCCCTGGGCCTAGTCGGCTCGGACTGTAGTTAGCAGTCGGGATGTAATAGTGTCTGTCCTGTATAGATCTATACACGTAGTGGTTGCTTTCCCTTCGGGAATCTCTGGTTACACAGTGTTTGCACAGTAGAGTGTCGTATAGAGGGATAGCGTGTCACTTTCTGGATTAGTGTATTTCCTTTTATTATAGTATAGTAAACTTTTAGTATAGTATATAGGATGTTCTCCTTAACATGCATTAACTTGTAATAGTGGTAATTATAGTGAGTATCATAGTGATAGAGGAAATGAGTAGTAGTCTTAACTATATCGATTATAGTTAAATAGGCTGTGGGATTGCATGCCTTTGATAGACAAAGGTATTGAATAATATGAAGACTTTCATATCTAACACAAATATATATGATATATAACTAAGGATTCAACGACAATCGGACGGATAACAGTATACCCTAAGACCCCAATCAAACAAGAACAGGAAGTAAGGCGAGCTATCGGTCCTAAGTCCTTCAAGTCTTACTTATATAAATATATTGGTGTAGATATAGTTTTAAAAAGAAAAGAAGTGTAAAGAAAATTTGCAAATAGTTTAACATCAATTAAACATAGAAAATGCGTTGATAATTATTTAAAACAGTTTTATTGACAAGTAGGTAAAAGTATAGAAAAATCCTTCTTGATTTCAAGTTATAAATCACATATGATTTGATACTGTAACTTGTTGTATTTAAGTGGTATTCCCCCTAAAACATTTAAAAGAGACATTAGAAAGGTTAATTAAGGGGTATGAACTCACCTGTAGCAAGTAGATTGAGTGGAAATGTCAGATGCGCGCTTGGTGTCAATAAAGACTTGAACACACTCTATGACCCTAGTAACATACGTAGACATATGTTTACGAGTAATTAGTGATTAAGACACTAATTTAACACATATAGACATCCTAATGCAAAGAAAAACACTTTGGTTAAGGGCTAGGAGACTAATGAGTTGCATCTAAGGAGTATATGACCTCACTATGGAGTTTACTCCTCAAATACCCACCTTCGGTGAGTTTACGGTTGAGGGACCCATTCCCCCAAGAGTTTATGGCCGTAAACTCATGGGAGAAGTGTATTTGTGTGCCTTAAGGTCTCTAGTATCGCTAGGAAAGATTCTAAGTTAAATTCCAAGGCTTGAAGGATGTTTAGGGTTCAAAAGGGGCACTCCCTTGGAACTTGCGGTCCTAGGACCACTCCTTGGGAGTTTACGGTCATGAACCCCATGGTTTATGACCGTAAACACTTGAACACCCTTATACTTCGATTTTGAGGTCCTTAGATCACTCCTACATGTTTCTAGGTGAAGGTATAAGGCTAAATAGGGGGTTTAGGGCTTGATTTGCATAGTTTGAGGGAATTTACGGCCTAAGAATGTTCTTGGGCCGTAAACCCTATTTCAAGCCTCCAAACTTGGTGTTTAATGTCTAAAACACTTCAAGGTTAAGTTCTAAGCTAGTCTCTAAGCCTAAGGAAGGAGTTAGGGGCATTTTGGCACCCTTTTTAAGGGTTTACGGCCTAAGAAGTTCTTGGGCCGTAAACACCTTGTTTATGCTCTTTTTGGGTGATTTCAATGCTATATGGACATGAAATAAGATTAAACACATTCTAGGGTAAGAGAACTTACAATTTGGGGTCGAAAACTTGACGATTCTTGGATGAAATCGGGTTTTTAGAGAGAGAGGGTAGAGTGAGAGAGTGGAAAGAGTGCAAATGAAGTCTAATAAATCCTTATATAGAGTGAGTTTTCTGCCCAAGAGTTTACTACCCGGAGTTTACTGCCGAGTTTACTACCCGGAGTTTACTGTCGTAAACCCCATGTTTACGGCCGTAAGCTGCATCTTATGGAGGTTATGGCATGATTTTTGGTGTTAGGGCTTTAGTGGTTGTTTTCTAAGACTTGATCCGTAAGTGTGAAAGTCTCGGAATACTAAAACGGACTTTAATTTGTGCTAAAAGATGACAGAAAATGAATTTGACTTCCAAATGAAATGTTTGACTGAAGAAATTATATATATGAAATATTCAGGTTGTCACATCATCCCCCCGTTAGAGGGAATTTCGTCCCGAAATTAGAATTCAAACAACGAAGCTATTACACAATAACTAAGCAAAAAGATGAGGATATTTATGTTTCATTTGATCCTCGCGCTCCCAAGTGAACTCTGGTCCTCGTTTGGCGTTCCAACGAACCTTTACAATTGGGATGCGACTTTGCTTCGTTCGTTTGACTTCTCGATCCATAATTTCCACAGGTTCTTCCATGAAGTTGAGGCTCTCGTTGATCTCGATCTCGTTGGGTGGAATTACGAGAGTCTCGTCGGATAGGCACTTTTTCAAGTTCAAGACGTGGAAGGTATGATGTATGTTACTGAGCTCGTGGGGTAGGTTGAGTTTGTAAGCTACGGGGCCGATTCTAGCGAGAATCTCGAAAGGCCCTATGTATCTTGGATTCAGCTTTCCACGCTTTCCAAAGCGTATCGTGCCTTTCCAGGGTGAGACTTTCAGTAGGACTCGGTCTCCCACTTGGAACTCCAAGGGTTTTCTCCGTTTGTCTGCGTAGCTTTTCTGTCGATCTCTAGCGGCTTTCAATCGTTCACGAATTTGTACAATCTTCTCGGTCGTTTCTCGAATGATCTCCGGACCCGTGAGAGCGCTGTCAGGAACTCGTCCTTTAGCTAACTGAGTGTCACCCACCTCAGCCCAGCACAGAGGGGATCTGCACTTTTGGCCGTAGAGGGCTTCAAATGGAGCTGCCTTGATGCTCGTGTGATAATTTGTTGGGTCAAAAATATGGTTTATACTTTACTTTTCTAGGCAATTATTTTTATATAATATTATATTAATTTATGGTCTAGTTTACGGCGGAGTTTACGGCCGTAAACACCTTACGGCCGTAAACTCATTTACGGCCCATTTGTTTCCGGCCCATATCCAACATGTATAAATAGAGGTGTTAGGGTGAGGAGTAGAGATTGATAAACCCTAAGGAGTTTACGACCATAGAGGAGAGAAACGGGAGCTTTATGTGTGTGTGAATCTCTTGTATCCGGATTTTAATTCATATCATTAATACAATCGAGATTCATCTTTTTCTTTTTCTCATTCTCTTTTATTTTATCTTACATCATCCGCTTGGTTGGGATTCCGCACCATCAAACGGATTTGACTGATACACGGGCAGATTAGGGACTTACAATTGGTATCAGAGCCAAGTTGTATCAGTCAAAAGGTTTTACAATTCGTTTGGAATCTGAATATTCTGTGTTTACGGTCCAAGCTTACGGTCGTAAACACCGAGTTCTTGGGCCGTAAACTCTATTTGGGGCATTATTTGATCTTATTTTCAAAATATTTTTGCGTTTTTGGATAGATCTCGCAAAAATAAGGGGGGTTTCTTCTTTGTGATTTTCATAAAAATGGGTTTTCGATTGAGTTTTGGAGCTTCAAAGTCGAAAAATCGCTGAAACTGCTTGGAGGTCCCAAGGCTCGAACCTGCGTCTTCCAGTTCAGCAACACGGCGATTTACCAACTCCACCAACAACAACCTTGTTCCTTTCCTCCAAAGTTTTAAATATAACCCGTCATTTTCGGTTCCAATTTCACCTTTTCCACACTTTTAACCCCAAAACTAAATTCCTTTTAATTTTAATTCAAAACTCTTTTTTCATCCAAAATTAAAATTAATAATAATAATAATAATAATATAATTAAAAAAAATTATTTTTTAAACTTTTATTTTTGATTTTTGATTTTTTTATTTAAAATTTTGATTTTGTCTTTCAAGTTTGACCTTTAATTTTAAACCTTGACTTTTTCGTTTAACCTTTAAAATTTCAAATTTAACTTTTCGGTTTGACTTTTAAGATTGACTTTTCAAGTTTGACTTTTGAGTTTAATTTTTAAAATTTGACTTTTAAGGTTGACTTTAAAAAAATAAATAAAAAAATAAATAAAAAGGGGCATTTTAAATTTGACGTTTAATTTTTATTTTAGCTTCTAGTTTTTTTTATTATTGATTTTAAGGTCTACGAGGGAGTTGAAAACATGAAAGAAAGTCGTCAGGATATGTTAAGACAAAATTTCAACTTCTTCGATTATGTCCTTGGAAAAACGCTCGAAACTCAGTTGCAGCGGTTTACTACACTCACTACTGAGATGAATATAGCCGGGATCTTTTTGACTAAGTCCGAGATAAACAAAAAGGTATTGAATTCACTTCCAAAATCGTGGGATATGAATGTAGCCATCATCAAGAAGACAAAAGATCTCAATCATCTTAGTCTTGCTGATGTTATTCAAGAACTTGATGCTTTGAAGTGTAGAGAAACAATGAGTTCAGCAAACCTTCCGGTCAATGAAGTGTCGTGTTCTCATTCATGTGAAGTTTCATGTTCTCAATCATGTGAAGATACGATTAAATTTCTTCGGGAACAAATTGATTTATTAAAAGGGGAAGTTGAGGACCTGAGATATAAAGGATATCAACTCAGGAAAGGACAGAAACCCCTGAAGGCTGAGTTAGAAGCTGAAACCAAGGACTTTAGGAAACTTCAGGAAGACTACAGTAACAAATGTGAAAACTATGATTATGTAGTCAAACAAAATGCTGAGCTAGTGGCTGAAGTTGAATCTTTGAAAGGAAAGTTTGAAACTGCCAAACTTGATGTTAGAAAATATGATTTCTCAAGTGAGGTGGTTGCAAATATGATAGACCAAAGCATGCAGTTTAAAAGGAATCAACACAAGGGTCTAGGGTATGATAGTGTACCTCCTCCTTACAATCATAACTACACATCCATCCCTATGAAACAAGAAGAAATTGACAGGGAGGCACATCTTAAATACGGAAAACCAGATGGATTTGTGTCAGGGGGAGTTATTATTTTGAAGATACTAATGTTGCTACTTCATGTGCAGGTAAAGTAGCAGAAGATGAGAACAAGGAGAACACTATTGAACAAACAAATGTCTCTTTGAGCTCTGAGTCTGTTGCTTCGAACTCAATTGCTTCTGATAAACCTGTCGTTGAGAAATATAGGCCTCCAATTCCAGCGCAACAAAGCGTCTGTTGTAAGCGTGCATCTTGGAACAACAAGAGACAAGGCAAGGATATGCCACCAGGGGCAGGAAGAGACAACTCCCCAGTGAAGAAAAGGACATGTTTTCACTGTGGAACACCTAGACACATTGCCAGAAATTGTTCTAATCGCGCGTATGTTCTCTACTACGCACAAGGATGGAAAAACGCGCCAAGTGGGAGATACTTTAAAAGAAATCCTTCCGGTTCACGTTCAGACAATGTTGACTGGAATGAGCAGAAGGCCAAGAATCTAAATCCCAAGGGCAAGAAGGGAATGCCAGCCAAGAAGCCCAACTCAAGAGGTGCTCATGTGAAGCCAAGACCAGTCAAGTCAAAGTCATCTAGAAGATCGGCTTCAAGTTCTAAATCAAGTATTGAGCCACCCATCGGATCGAAAAAGAAATGGGTTAAACCCAACTACAAATGGGTTCCGAAGGCTCAAACTCCCAAAATTCCTAATGCTTCTAACGTTTCTACATCTTCTGTTTGTGATAAGCAGGATATGTTATGGGAGAGAGTATCATGCGTTGATGACAAAGGTCGACCCAGTTTCAAAATGGACTGGGTTCCAAAGACTAACTGATCCTGCTCTGTGTTGGAGCAGCCATGGAGGCATATCATCATACTTCGGTTTGTTGGTAGTGGTTGTTCCAGGGACATGATAGGAGACATCTCTCAACTGTACAACACTCAGAACATTGTTTGGGAGAATGTGTCCTCTGCGGGAAGGGAAGAAAAGAAGGGATCACGTGGGGTTAGTGCGTAATGATATGAAGAATTTTCGGATCTGTTCTGAGATTATGCGTGCTATTCTCAGACCTTCTGGATGCAGATTCAATCGGTGAATTATGGTTTGCGTTTTCTTCTCTATACTCCAAAGTTTTTCTTAACCTGATTCGCTTTAAAGACTAATTTTTGTTTTAGGATAGTTTAAATTTGCACATTTACTTTCGTTTCTCTCCTATGCACAAATTTAGGGGGAGAAATAAAAACAAAACAAAAATTAGAAAATTTTCAAAAATCCAAAAACATCAGAAAATCAGAAAATAAAAAATATATTGGTTATGAAATGTGTTTGAGGGAGATGTTTTGGGAAGTGATATTATCAAGTGATAACAGGCAACTGAGTCTGCGTAACGTACCCAAAGTTAAAGGGTCTATTTTGATGCGTCGGTAGGCACGAAAAATTTTAAATGGACTTGACTAGGGAGATTTGAACTTAGGAAATTTATAGACTTGACAAATCTTGACCTAGTTAGATCCATTCAGCCTGACAATACGACGCTCGGATAGGTTGAGCAGGGAGATATATATGGGAATCTACTCGTCACATTAAATGAACCCGTACTTGGAATCGTGGCTTAACTTTTCTTTGATGTGCGGATTCTGTCCTTAATTCCGATTGGATGGGGCGACTGGTAAATTCCGATAAATTAGGTCTGTAGAAAATCGTTTTCTTTCTTTCTGTCTGTTAGTCATATGTTGTCTCCTTTGCGTGACTTATAATACGACCTGGTACACAACATATGCAACTCTATTTCTCTGCGGGATATATATATGTGTGAAATATATGTGTGAAATACTTCTTATCTGTTAGCCATATGCTGTCTCCTTTGCACGACTTCTAATCCGACCTGGTACACAGCATATGCAGCCTTCTTCTTCTCAACCCCTCTGAAGTAGTTAGCAATAGAATTCTGAATCTCTTCTCTCTCTGAATGGTTGTCTGCTCACCCGGTGTAAGGAGTACTCTGGAAGTTCTTGATGGCTGGGGCATAACTGGAAGCGGGAAACCCATTCCAGTACACTTAAAATTGAACTCATACAGATTGTCTATAGATCTCGCTGCTCAATTTAGGTGGACAACAATATCCCTGGTCGTCGTCAGATGAATGGTCCTTAAGATATAATATCTAAGAAATTAGGATCAGATATAATATCTAGGAACTTAAGTTCACCTTGTCTTGTAACAAATAGTATGTCCTAAATAAGTCACAATTTTTCGTGTTTAAGTGGACTACAATACCGACGATCGACCAGACAAAGATGTGAATATGGAAGGTACCGACAAGTGGATAAAGGCTGTCTAAAAACTTTGATCCCAAATCTCTCTTAAAGTTAGATATCAATTTTATTTTTGTTAAATTTGTCATAGTTTCTTCTAATTTAAATATTAGGGGAGAATTAAAAAATTAAAAATAATGAAAATAAAAAAAATAAAAAAAAATAAAAAAAAATAAAAAAATAAAAAAATTAAAATTCAAAAATAGTGTTATTTCTGTTTTATTTCTTGTTCAGAAAAAAAAATCCAAAAATATTTTTAAATCTGTTTTAATTTGTGTGCTAAGTTTTCTTTTAGTTTTTGTTTTGTCTTGAAAAGTGATTTCAGGTATAGATAAGACTCATGGAGTTTGTGTTGAAGATTTCTGAGCCAAAGCCTCGTCCGTGAGCATCGAAGAATTCGCATTCGAAGGAGCAAGAAATAAAGATCATTCTTTCAACATTCAATCCTTCAACCCCAGAAGCAAGGTGAAGCTGCATTTGAAGATTATGTGACGGATTGCATTGAAGCCTCCTCAATCAGTCTGCTGTTATTGTTGTACCTGCTCAAGTGATCTAGAAGATTTGTTCTCTCTGATGTTCTCTCTGAAGATTCTCAAGCTGAAAGCGCTATCTTTCAAGAATCAGTACATCAAGCATCCTCACCCAACGTGCGTTCAATGTCAAATTCTGAAGAAAAGCCCAATTGCTCAAGATGAAATCATTCATTGAAGATTCATCGAGTTCATCTTGAAGTCGTGAAGAATTTGAAGGATAATGCTGAAGCCAAGTTCCCAATGAAGATTATCAAGAAAGTCAGCTACTTTTTAGGGGGAGCTTGTTGGGTCATTAAGAAAAGAAAGCTATAAACCAAGGGGGAGATTGTTGGGTCAAAAATATGGTTTATACTTTACTTTTCTAGGCAATTATTTTTATATAATATTATATTAATTTATGGTCTAGTTTACGGTGGAGTTTACGGCCGTAAACTCATTTACGGCCCATTTGTTTCCGGCCCATATCCAACATGTATAAATAGAGTTGTTAGGGTGAGGAGTAGAGATTGATAAACCCTAAGGAGTTTACGGCCAGAGAGGAGAGAAACGGGAGCTTTATGTGTGTGTGAATCTCTTGTATCCGGATTTTAATTCATAGCATTAATACAATCGAGATTCATCTTTTTCTTCTTCTCATTCTCTTTTATTTTATCTTAGATCATCCGCTTGGTTGGGATTCCGCACCATCAAACGTATTTGACTGATACACGGGCAGATTAGGGACTTACATAATTGTTGTTGTAGGAAAAATCGACAAGGAGTAAGTGGGTATCCCAGGCCTTACCAAAGTCGAGCACACAGGCTCGCAACATATCTTTCAGGGTTTGGATAGTTCTCTCACTCTGTCCGTCGGTCTGCGGATGGTAGTCTGTACTCATGTCCAGCCTCGTCCCTAATGCGTTTTGCAGTGATTGCCAAAATCTCGAAGTGAACCTACTATCTCTATCGAAGATTATAGATATAGGGACACCATGCAGTCGTACGATTTCCTTAATGTATGTTCTTGTGAGATTCTCCATCTTATATGTCTCTTTGATGGGTAGGAAGTGCGCGTACTTGGTCAATCTGTCGACGATGACCCATATGGTATCCAGCCCACTAGTTGTCTTGGGTAGCTCAGTTATGAAATTCATAGTGATCCGCTCCCACTTCCACTTCGGTATCTCCGGTTGCTGTAGGAGACCTGATGGCTTCTTGTATTTGACCTTGACCTTGGCGCAAGTAAGGCATTTACTTACGAAGGTAGCAATCTCCGCTTTCATGTTAGGCCACCAGTATGACTTTTTAAGATCCAGATACATTTTATCTGATCCTGGGTGAACGGAATATAGGGTGTTGTGTGCTTCCTTCATGACCAAGTCTCTGAAGCCATCGTGACGCGGTGTCCAGATTCGGTCCATGAGATATAAGGATCCGTCACCCTTGATTTCCAAGTTCTTATCCATTCCTCGCATGGATTCTCCCACTACATTTTCAGGTTTCAACGCCTCGAGCTGAGCTTCCTTAATCTGTGCGGAGAGATGCGAATGGATAGTCATTGTTAACGAATTGACTCTTTGACCAGAATGTTCTTTCCGGCTTAGGGCGTCCGCTACCACATTGGCTTTACCCGGATGATAGCGAATTTCGCATTCGTAATCATTGAGTAGCTTGACCCACCATCGTTGCCTCATGTTGAGCTCCTTCTGGTTGAATATGTGTTGTAGACTTTTGTGGTCGGTGTATATCGTGATCTTCGTACAGTACAGGTAATGTCTCCAGATCTTCAGGGCGAACACAACCTCTCCTAATTCGAGGTCGTGCGAGGTGTAGTTGACCTCGTGTGTCATCAGCTATCTTGAGGCGTAGGCAATGACCTTACCTCGTTGCATCAGAACACAACCAATCCCCTGGTTTGATGCATCGTAGTATACCACAAAATCTTCTGTCCCTTGAAGGAGGGATAGTATTGGTGCAGTGCATAAGGCGCGTTTTAGGGTTTGGAATGACTTCTCCTGTTTCTCTCCCCAATCGAATGTCATGCCTTTCTGGATCAAAGCGGTAAGGGGTTTCACGATTCTAGAGAAGTTCTGAATTAATCTGTGGTAGTAGCCAGCGAGGCCTAGAAATTGATGAATTTCTGTAGGCATCTTCGGTGCTGACCAGTTCTCGATAGCTCTAATCTTGGATAGGTCCACATGGATTCCTTCCTCGCTAACCATGTGTCCTAAGAATTCGACTCTTTGGATCCAGAATTTTCACTTAGAGAACTTCGCATATAGCTTCTCTGATCATAGGGTTTCTAGGACTTGTCGTAGGTGATCACTATGCTCCTCCTTGTTTCGAGAGTAGATGAGTATGTCATCAATGATGACGATGATGAGCTGATCCAAGTAGGGACCACACACCATATTCATTAAATCCATGTATACTGCGGGCACAGTGGTCAGTCCGAACGGCATTACTACAAACTCGTAGTGTCCGTAACAAGTTTGGAAGGCTGTTTTCGGAACATCCTCCTCAAGCACTCGTAACTAGTGATACCCGAACGTAAGATCAATCTTAGAAAAGTAACTCGCCCCTTGCAGTTGGTTGAATAGGTCGTCTATACGCGGAAGAGCGTAGCGATTCTTGACCGTCAGTTTGTTGAGTTCTCTATAATCGATGCACATACGGAATGATCCGTCCTTCTTCTTTACGAACAAGACCGGTGCTCCCCAGGGTGAGAAGCTCGGTCTTATAAAGCCCTTGCTGAGCAACTCATTAAGTTGACCGGACAGTTCTTGCATCTCAGCAGGCGCAAGCCGATAGGGCGATTTAGCTACGGGGGTAGCCCCTGGGATTAGGTCGATTATGAACTCAACCTGACATTTGGGAGGTAAACCGTGGAGCTCCTCTAGAATGACGTCGGGGAAATCGCATACGATGGCGAAGTCTTTTAGATCTTTCGTTTTCTGGCTCGTGTCAACGATGTGTGCAAGGAACGCGCAATATTCCTTACGTAAGTACTTCTAGGCTTGAATACTTGAGATGATACGAAGGCTCGTACTGGGTTTGTCTCCGTAGATTAACAGGGTTTCGCTATTTGGTAGATTTAGGCAGATGGCTTTGTCGAAGCATAAGATATCAGCGTGATGGAGACTCAAGTAGTCCATCCCCACAATGACATTGAAACTCTTGATCGAAACTGGTATGAGGTCGATTTGGAATGAATGATCATCTAGCGTGAGGGTACAACCTATGTAAATTTCATTAGAGCTCTCTGTCTTTCCGTTAGCCATTTCTACGATGAATGTTTCTGTTAGTGGTTGTGGGGATTGCTTAAGTAAGTGTTTAAAGTTTTGGTTTATGAAACTTCTTTCTACACCACTATCGAATAAGACACAAGCATAAGAGTTGTTGAGAAGAAACGTAACGGTGACTACCGTGGGGTCCACTACTGCTTCATTGTGGCCAATAGCGAGTAGTCTTCTCGTCCCTCCTGTATTCCCGACCTTCGGACAGTTTTTCTTGAAATGACCTACCTCACCACAACCATAGCAGGCCTGGCTCACTCCCAAGCTGGGGACTTGAGAGATAGGTTTTGGTTGGGATCTGCAAAACCGGACAGTATGGCCCTTCCGATCGCAGTTGGTGCAGTGCAATTCACGGCAGGGGCCGTTGTGATGGAAGGGGCACTTGGGGCACTTGGGCAGGTTTGCAACATAGGTTTTTGCTGGTACAGGGGTTGTAGGAGTGGTTGCAGCATGGACAGCCACTATCTGTTGGTTTTTGAAAGAGGGTTGAGCTTTCTTGCCCTTCTTCTGATCCCAACGCTTCCTCTTGTTGTCAATTGATTTGGGTGGTGTAGTGGTAGTCGCCGTGGTTGTTGATGGGGTGGAGGGAGTTTCATGATCAATTAACCTCTGGGCCAATTCCTTGGCACTATCAAAGGTCGTAGGACGTGATGCTAACATGTTCCCTCGATACGGGGGCACTAAACCCCAGATGTACCGTTCTATCTTCTTGCTTTCAGAAGGGATCATGTTGGGGCACATAGCTCCCAGGTCGCAGAACCTGGCAGTATAAGCTACTATGTCGGTCCCCTTCATCTTGAGATTCCAAAGTTCTTCTTCGAGTTTCTGAACTTCGCCCCTAGGGCAGCACTCATTCATTAGTAGGTCCTTCAGTGTGTCCCAGCCCATGGCGTTGGCTGTTACCAAGGAGAGTCATTTCACATGGCCATTCCACCATGTCAAGGCCCTTTCAGTGAAAGTGGCAGCAGAGAACTTTATTTTGCTTTCTTCGGGGCATGAGCACATTTCGAAGACAACTTCATTCCTTTCGATCCATTGGGACAGGGCAAGGATTCCTCCGGTCCCATTGAAAAATGTTGGTTTACAGTTCATGAAATCCTTATAAGTACACCCCTGTGTACGTGTATGGATTTTGCCATGTCTGGAGTTGGTGCCCATTTCGGCTCCACTAGCATTGCCTGAATTCATTTGGGCCATGGCTGCCGTCACAGCTGTCTAAAACAATACTGGATCGAGCTGCGGAGGAGGAGGTGGTGGAGGTGGGGTTTGAGTCGCAGGTCTGCCTTTGTTCGGGCGCTTGCGAGGAGGCATCTTTTACTGAGAGTTCATAGAGATGATGACAATAGTAAGAGTCTATTGCATGTATGATAAGAGTGTTTCATGGACTAAATCAACATAGCCCAATAATCAAAGAGAGTCATAGCAACAGAGTAGGTAAATGCCAATTTTACTGGTATTAATGATGTAATATGAGTTCGGGAAAAGTGACCTAACAGTAGGTCTTACATCAAAGCATAAGGGAAAATGTTGGTAGTATGGAGGCCTAATTAGAGTACTTTCAAAGTTGGGAATGTTTACAGACAAGTGCTCCACCGAGCATAGAAAAGAAAAGGCTAGTCCTTAAACAAAAGAGGGAGATAAGTTGTGACAACCCGAAGTTTGCTCCATCCCCGTAACCCGTTTCCGTCCATAAAATTCATCTTTTTCAAATTGTTTCCATTTAAGTTTTTAAATTAAGTCATTATTTTTGAGAATTCCTTTATGACTTAATTGGTATCCAAACACGTTAGAAACTCATGAAAACATCCCAAACTATTATTTAGAAAATTTATAGTTTCGACCACGTCGGGTTATGACAACTTAATCGGGTGCGACCAAAAGCCTCGCTTAACATCAGTATCGGGTAGAATTCCACTGTGTCGCAATCTTTAACCATATATAAAGTTGAGTGAGCCTCATTTGAAGCCTTTTCCACTCTCTCTACCTAATCTCCTCAATCCAAGTTCTAGGTCACAAAATCATCAAATTCAAGCTCCAAATCGTCAAGGTAACTATCCTAGCTCATACTATAACCTCTTTGGCTTTCAAATTCGTGCTGAATCCATTAAATAGGACCATGTTCATGTGTTTACAACCCTAGAATAGTCCTAGGCTGTAAACACACATAAAATGGGTTTTGGAGCCCAAAAACCCTCCCAAATCACTTATGGAGCTTGGAAATGACTTAAGGGCTTATTTGAATGGACTAGGAACACCATAAACTCATCATTTAAGGGGTAAATATAAGTTTACGGCCCAAGCACATTCTTGGACCATAAACACCATTTCTTGGGCAGTAAACTCCTTTTTAGGTGTTAAGAAGCCCCTTAAACACCTCCTAAGCCTTGGAATAAAGTCTAGAAGCAACCATAAATGAGTTAGGAGCCTTAAACTTGATAAAAACTACCCTCTTAGGAGTTCACGGCCGCAAACCCCCCCAAGTATGGGTTCTTGGGCCGTAAACTCCTATAACTTAGTCAAATGATGCCTTAATTTCACCCTATGGCTTGAATAATGAGTTTGAATCACATGTGATTGACCTAGGACAACCAAACACCAAAGGAATGGGTATGAGGGAGCTTACGGCCGTAAACTCCTAGTTTACTCCCGTAAACTCCTAGTTTACTACCGTAAACTCCTCAAATGGTCCATGTGTTGATTTAATACCTTTCCAATGCCCTAGAACCAAACCTAGCATCACCCCCCAAATGTTATAAGGCCATTTAGCACCCTAGAACACCTCACCATGAGTTTATGGCCGTAAAATCATGGGGAGTGGATCATTAGGGATGTAAACTCGCTTAGGAGTTTACTCTTGAAGAGTAAATTTCCATATCCAAGCCATACACCTCCATAGATGCCACCCGGGTGACTCCAAACACTTCTAATGAAGTGTTTTGGCGACTAGAAGTGTATATCCTCAAATAATTAGTAGTACAAAGCCTAAGTAGATACAAATGTGTATCTTTTCATATTACATACGAACCTGACACGCATTCAAGCCCCGAACCGACGTTAGCATTCAAATCGACACATTCCGCGACTGGTGAGTTCATACCCCTACTCTTTTTCAGTGTTTTTCAAATGTTTTCAGGGGGGATACAAGCAAAAATACAAGGAAATATTGTACTCAAACTTAATATTTCAGTTCAAATGTTTATATTCTGTATGATTTTATTATTGAAAACCGTATTAACCAATAGTTCGAATTGCAAAGTTAGCTTTCAGACTAATCGTAGAATTCTTGATAAAATGTTATAAACTATGTTATATTTCATAATTTGCGAAGGATTCATACTAATCATTAATTAGGATTAATACTAATAAGATACGCCCTCAGAAAGTAACAAAACGACGAAAGTACAGTTAGGATCAGAACGACGAAAGTAACAGAACGACGAAAGTAACAGAACGAATATGAAAGTACGCCTTTGGATGACACCAAGACTTCGGAAATACAGCTAGTGTATGCCTTGAGTGTCACCAGAGTTTCGGAAATAAGTAAAAAGTACGCCTTTGGATATTGATAGAGTTTCAAAAACATACGCCTTTCGATGTCGACAGAGCTTCGGAAATACGACTAAAGTACGCCTTTGGAAGTCACCAGAACATCGAATATACAACTAATGTACGTCTCTGAGTGTCTCCAAATATTCGAAAATACAGATAAGTAAAGTAGATATTCGACATTCGAGTGTAGGATAACCAGGATATCAGAATACCTAGCTAATACGACAAATATGATAGATACTAGTACATCGCATTCCGAACCAAGAACTAACCACGACTATTAGGAAAATAAGGGTTTTTCCTGGGATAACGAACTGTTCATAACCAAACTGTAGAATAAATGAATAACTAAACTTACTAATAAGAAAATATGGGATTTTCTTGGATAACGACTTTTTTAGAAAACCAAAGGAAACTTGTCTTTTACAAAAATAAACTGCTTATGAACTCACCAGCTTTATGCTGATTTTCAAACTGCTTATATTCTCAGGTCCACATTAGACAGGTACACGACGATCTTTTGGAGAAGACAGAGCGTATAGAAGACTCGCCTTAACTTTTGTTCATATGATATATATATATATATATATATATATATATATATATATATATATATATGTATAACAGTTGTAACACTTTGATTTCTAACAATGTAAATAATTCTATGTAATGTAATGTTTTGTGTTTACTACGCTTACTATGTACATTGGTTGCGATATACATGATGTCCTCCGCCCCGAAATGTTTCCCCCATCGGTTTTGGGGTGTGACATAAGTGGACATCTTCTACTGGCGACGGGTATCCCTTGGGCGAACCCTAAGATCAGCCAATTGGCACACAACTTCTTGAAGATATCTTTCTTATGCTCTCTGACACGCCTAGAGTTCCCTAACTTCGGCTCGGGATGCAGCTAGCTGTTGCTATAGAGCCTCATTGGTCCTCCTCGTCATATCCATAGCTTCTTCCAGTTGGCGGATGCGAACAGTGTTGAGGTTAGAGTTGGCATCAACTTCCACAACTCGACCAATAGCTGCTTGACCTTGATCGACGTTCCTAGCAATCCTTCGGATCATGATGGGCAAGACTCGGTCCGCTGAACCTCCCCCGCTTATGTTGTAGAAGCTTCGGTCTCCATTGAAAGGTAAAGGTTGACCCTGCTCATCGCTCCATCGGCTCAAGGTTATTTCCCACATGGGAGTGGGACATTGGATTGCCAGAAATCCCGAACGGGGATTGGGGTTTGGAGCTATAAGGGGTAGGTTGTTGACTTCTGGCTCGGAGCTGAAGCTATCCGAAAATCCTTCTTCATGGTGATCATCCAAAGGGATCGGGTGATCATCATCTGACTCCTCATTGAGCCATCCCCCATTGCCTTGGTTTGGGTAGTACGGATCGCCGGGATGGTGGAAGCCAGCCATGCTATCTACGCAAAAATGGGGAAGGAAAGATTAATAGACGTACTAATCTAGGATACTTGTAAGATGGTCGTTATTAGTTGAACCAATACTTGCATAGTGCATACCAATTACATGTAACCGGAGCAAGATAGTCCTTCGAATAAGCGACCCTAACTCCAGATCCCCAATCAAACAAGAACAGGAAATGAAGCAAAGGTCACAAATTCTAAGTCTATAGTGCCCTAGTCGCATGTAACCGTGGTGTATCCACTTAGCAACTATTGCCCTACTAGTAACGACCCTTTTTAGTCATCACATATGTAGTTAGTAGAATGTAGAATACTCCTATAGTATTCTTGTTCTAACGTTCTTGTGGTAGTGTTGGTAAGTTTTTAGACTTGTTGCAACAACACAATCACCCTTAGGCACATGCACTCCTAGAAAAATGTAGTTGATCAGGCTACATCCACCCATATTTGACTATATGTCTCTAAGCCTAAGTGTGCTGTTCAACAATCTTAATACTTTTGTTCTGTTCTAGTATGATACCGACCCTTGTATTGGTGAATGTATTTATATAATTAATTAAATATTTTAGCATTTAAAAGTATATATTCTTGGTCAGAGTGTTTTAGTCCCGAAGTGTTTATAGTTTGTATATCTTTTATGGGTTGATATACTTGATTCAATATAAACAATGCTCTGACACCAATCTGTCACACCCCAAAACTGAGAACGGCGGAATACGTTCTGGGGTGGAGGACGTCATATACAGTATCATAACAATTGCATAATAGTAAAAACAAGCGACAACAACCATAACATTAATATAGTAATTGTAAATACAAGCGTGTTCTATACAGTTTTGATAGACACCAAAAGTATAAACAAAAATAAAAGATGGGTCTTGTATATGCTCCATCTTCTCAAAAAGGCTGCATCAGTACCTATCTATTTTTTCCCTGAGAATACAAGTTATTTTAAAAACGAGTATCAGCATAAAGTTGGTAAATTCATAAGAATTTAGTGTCGTTGCTTGTTTAAAAGTATTTACAATCATGTAATATAAAAGCTGCGATTAATGCTTGAGAATAGTGAAAATCCCTAGAAAATCCTATATTTTCCAGATTTAAGCATTTGTAAGTTTAATCCTTTGAGTGTGTTAAAGTATTTCCATTGAAACTGTTAGTTATAAAAAAAATAAGGTAATATATTTCATTCAAGTAAAGTATATGAGGAAAGATATTGCCGATTGGCTGTAGTAGTGTTGCAAACTTCAATTAGTAATATATATATATATATATATATATATATATATATATATATATATATATATATATATATATATATATATATTCACTTCGGGAAGTTAGTTTAGCCTCTAATTCTTAGTGTGTTAATTCGAGTACGAATGTAATTTCTCATGTAACCAATCTTAGTGATAGTAGAGTATCCGATGACCTTCCCGGTCATACGTAGTGTAGTGATGTTTCGTCACACCTGGGCCTAGTCGGCTTGGACTGTAGATAGCAGTCGGGATGTAATAGTGTCTGTCCTGTATAGATCTATACATGTAGTGGTTGCTTTCCCTTTGGGAATCTCTGGTTACACTGTGTTTGCATAGTAGAGTGCCGTATAGAGGGATAGTGTGTCACTTTCTGGATTAGTGTATTTCCTTGTATTATAGTATAGTAAACTTTTAGTATAGTATATAGGATGTTCTCCTTAACATGCATTAACTTGTAATAGTGGTAATTATAGTGAGTATCATAGTGATAGAGGAAATGAGCAGTAGTCTTAACTATACCTATTATAGTTAAATATGGTGTGGGATTGCATGCCTTTGATTCACAAAGGTATTGAATAAGATTAAGACATTCATATCTAACACAAACATATATGATATATAACTAAGAATTCAACGACAGTCGGACGGATAACGGTATACCCTAAGACCGCAATCAAACAAGAACAAGAAGTAAGGCGAGCTATCGGTCCTAAGTCCTTCAAGTCTTACTTATATAAATATATTGGTGTAGATATAGTTTTAAAAAGAAAAGTAGTTTAAAGAAAATTTGCAAATAGTTTAACATCAATTAAACATAGAAAATGCGTTGATAATTATTTAAAACAATTTTATTGACAAGTAGCTAAAAGTATAGAAAAATCCTTCTTGATTTCAAGTTATAAATCACATATGATTTGATACTATAACTTATTGTATTTAAGTTGTATTCCCCCCCCCCCAAAAAAAAACATTTAAAAGAGACATTAGAAAGGTTTATTAAGGGGTATGAACTCACCTGTAGCGAGTAGATCGAGTGGAAATGTCGGATGCGCGCTTGGTGTCAAGTAAAGACTTGAACACACTCTATGACCCTAGTAACATACTTAGACATATGTTTACGAGTAATTAGTGATTAAGACACTAATTAAACACATATAGACATCCTAATGCGACGAAAAACACTTTGGTTAAGGGCTAGGAGACTATTGGGTTGCATCTAAGGAGTATATGACCTCACTATGGAGTTTACTCCTCAAATACCCACCTTACTTGAGTTTACGGTTGAGGGACCCATTCCCCCAAGATTTTATCTCCGTAAACTCATGGGAGAAGTGTATTTGTGTGCCTTAAGGTCTCTAGTATCGCTAGGAAGGATTCTAAGTTAAATTCAAAGGCTTGAAGGATGTTTAGAGTTCAAAAGGGGCACTCCCTTGGAACTTGCGGTCCGAGGACCACTCCTTGGGAGTTTACGGTCATGAAGCCCATGGTTTACGGCCGTAAACTCTTGAACACCCTTATACTTTGATTTTGAGGTCCTTAGCTCACTCCTACATGTTTCTAGGTGAAGGTATAAGGCTAAATAGGGGGTTTAGGGCTTGATTTGCATAGTTTGAGGGAGTTTACGGCCTAAGAATGTTCTTGGGCCGTAAACCCTATTTCAAGCCTCCAAACTTGGTGTTTAATGTCTAAAACACTTCAAGGTTAAGTTCTAAGCTAGTCTCTAAGCCTAAGCAAGGAGTTAGGGGCATTTTGGCACCCTTTTTAAGGGTTTACGGCCTAAGAAGTTCTTGGGCCGTAAATACCTTGTTTATGCTCTTTTTGGGTGATTTTAATGCTATATGGACATGAAATAAGATTAAACACATTCTAGGGTAAGAGAACTTACAATTTGGGGTCGAAAACTTGACGATTCTTGGATGAAATCGGGTTTTTAGAGAGAGAGGGTAGAGTGAGAGAGTGGAAAGAGTGCAAATGAAGTCTAATAAATCCTTATATAGAGTGAGTTTTCTGCCCAAGAGTTTACTACCCGGAGTTTACTGCCGAGTTTACTACCCGGAGTTTACTGCCGTAAACCCCATGTTTACGGCCGTAAACTGCATCGTATGGAGGTTATGGCATGATTTTTAGTGTTAGGGCTTTAGTGGTTGTTTTCTAAGACTTGATCCTTAAGTGTGAAAGTCTCGGAATACTAAAACGGACTTTAATTTGTGCTAAAAGATGATGGAAAATGAATTTGACTTCCAAATGAAATGTTTGACTGAAGAAATTATATATATGAAATATTCAGGTTGTCACAAAAATCATATTTTTTATTAGTATTGATCAAGAATCAATTTGGAATTAATTTAGTGATTAAAAGAGACTAATTAAATTGACGAGGACTAATTATGTAAATCAGTGAGACATATCGTTTGGGCTAATGATCCATGGTTAATTTGTAATAGGCTAATCTTGTGTGAAAGTCCATGAAGTATTAGTCCATATAAGTTATGGACCATAAGCCTAAGTGTAAGAATTAGGGTTTGCTTATGGCTCTTGGAATTCTACACTATATATGTATTCCTCTAAAGCCAAAAATCATGCACTATGTGTTCCTAGAAGCCCTAGACGATTTTTGTGTTTCCAAACCTCTCTATCTCAAGTTCCTCCTCTTGTTCGTGGTTTGTTGTAAGATATTTGAGGCATCACACTTGAGGTGCTAGTCTCTTGAAAGACCAATATCTACAAGCTGCAATTAAGAGGTATTCTTCTAACTTACTTTTTTGATTCATATGTCAAATTGTATGCTAGTTGTAGGCTTCATGGTTTGGATAATTTTTTTTGCATGTATAACTAGAGAAAACTTAGATCTAAAGCTATTAGGGTTGTATGTGCACTATAGGAGTGTTATAGTACATAAATCCCAACAAAACAGTGGTATCAACAACTGATGTTTCGAAAGAGGAACAAATAACAAGAGTAGGATTACCTTGGGCTTCTTTGTTTGATACTTGTTCACCAATGTTGACATTTGCGTCGATTTGATATGGTTGCAGGGATGCCTGAAGTTTGAACCTCCTTAGAAACTGATTTGACATTCAAAACTTATGGTGGTGTGACAACAGTCTTCTTAGGAGTTGATACTTTCGGATTATCACCTTGATTAATGGTTATGTGCACATAAGATGTTTTCACAGAGCCATCAAGACCTCCAATCGCCTCGAAATTCGACTTGATTGGAGAATACCTCGTTGGTGATAGAACACCCATATTATCACCACGAATTGGTGATTCTGGTACTACTTCATCTTCTAATGAATCTTCAACCGCTTTTCTCTTCTTCTTATTAGAAATTCGTTTGGCCATATCTTATGCTTTGCGCTTTTTAGATGCAGGAGACACAAGAGTTGGAATTTCACGAATAACAACACCTTTTCGATTGATTTGTGGTTGTGAGTTATCTGAGGTACACCTTTATGAGAAAAACTGTTGGATCTCTCTAGTGAATGACGTGGCCTATGAGCCATTTTCTTTAAACGTTTCAAAACACCAGATTTCGAAGGCATAACCTCCTTGTTAGGTTTAGAAGATTCTTCAACAGTTGGCTTAGTAACTTTCTTTGAAGGTTTATCAGACTTGCCATCTTTCTTTGGAGTAACCTTTACAACTTTCTCCACTGGCTCAGGACTGGGTTTCGAAGGACTACGATTAACCTCTTTCTTGGATTCTTTTCTCTTTTTCGATGGACCACCAGTGCTCTTTGGTAATAAAACACCGGTTTCGATCGAAGGATTGATGGTCTTCAAGTATGCCACTGAAATTGAATTTGTGGGATCAACCTTTCGAAGCATCCCAGCCAGAATTGGTGCAACCATTGGAAACATATCCAGATCGTCTTCCATTGTTTTAGGATAGTGATACAAGGAAAATTTAGCTTTCTGTTCATCTGCAGGGACTGCAATGCCCTCCTTCTCATAAGCATATTTTAAGATCAGGCTCCAATAATGAGCACATGAAATCCCATTCAACAAATTTGTGTTTCCAATACTTTTGACAAACTCTTCCCATAATTGAGTTGCATAATCAACAGGTAAATCATAGTAGAAACCTTCTACCAAGGCATAGATTTCCAGTTTTGCTTTATCTAATCCAACACTTCGACCCGTCAAGTATCGAAGGTAAACACCAAATAGAAAATTCCAGATACAAGGCAAACAAGATTTCTTGAAATCACTTATCTTTGTGAGAACTGGTTGATACCCCATCTCGTTGAACATGTGAAACCATTATTTAGTCGATACCTCATAGAAAGGTTCGACATTAGGGATATTCAAGATCTGAGCAAATAGCTTCTTTGTGAGTTTAAACTTCTTGTCATTGATCATATGGAAGGTAACCACTTTGATCATTTTGCTATACACCGCAGTGTTAAACCAACAAGAGATAACCATGTCGATGGCACAAAAAAGAAGAAAACATGGCCGTTGATAGAATAGAATTTTGTAAAGCAACGATGAGTATCTAAAACTATTTAGGGTATTGAGTAACATCAGGTTGGACTCTGAAATTAGTGCTTTGAATATTCATGAGTGGTTGAGAGGTAATGTCATAAGTTGTCTAAGATGGATCAAAATTAACATGTATGGAAGCCATTATTAGGGTTTTAACAGGTTGAAGAAAACAAATTGTAGAATGGCTCTTGAATTTGGGGATATTTTTATCGCATAAAGTTGAAATAAAATCCCCAAAACCCTTTTTATACGTAAGGCCCAATTTAAATTTGAAGCGCTTAGCATTAATTGCTTGCCACGTGTAAGCATGAAAACCGGGTTTGTAGCCGTAAAGTTAGCCACGTCTGAAAAGTGATGATCACTTTTTCCTTGAAAACCGCAAAGTAACCAGAACGTCACATCAATCAGTCTGTTCGCATGTCCCAATGGGATAAGAACCGTCAGTAAACCTTCGGCATGGGGGCAAGGCTTTTTCACTTTTGGGTTGAAAAACAAAGTCATATGCTAGACTTTTTGAAATCATCAGCCTGAGTTGGTATTACCCAAAACCTCAAGGATTTCATTGTGTGTATGTGTGCCAAAGATTGAGATGAGATCAAGATAAAAGAATTTAGATCTGTGATGCCAATTAAAAATCGACATAAAGAAGAAGATCCCAGGAAAAGATCTCTTCGTTCTACATCAAGAGAGATGTCGAATAGCTTGTGTATGTTCCCATGAATTACAATCGAATACTTATAGAGAATTATAAAAAGGCTTCTTTTATAAGGCTTCGCAGGTGGCTAATAATTTCGTTACATATCATAACTCAATATAATTGTGAGAAATTGTAGACGAGATTACCTCTTTGACAAGTGTAGTCAGTGACAAGTATGGTGAGAAAATTATGTCAAGTAACAAAGAATCGAATTGATACTCAGACGACAATCATATTCCAAAAAATAAGTCCTGGATCTTGTTGGGTAAAAATGTCGTGGGTGTCAAACATTTTAGCAAGACCACACAAAATCTTCGAATGTTACACAGGGTTATGGTAGATGAGAATTGCACTTTGTGAGTCACAATACCACAAAATTTTCTTCATGTTGATTACATAATTACGTTGTTGAATTTGAATCTAAATTATTTGAGAAGTGCAAGCAGCAGCAGCAACATACTCTGCTTCTGCTGTGGAAATCAAAACACATGTTTGTTTTTTTGTTTGCCAACTCACTAGCTTCCCATCCAAAAGTTGACATCCACCACTTATGCTTTTGCGATCAAGTTGATAACCACCGAAGTCAGCATCCGAAAATGCTTGAATGAAAAATCATGTTTTCGAAGGATACCATAACCCTAACGAAATTGAGCCTTTGAGATAGTGAAAAATGTTCTTAACCTCTGTGAGATGGGGTTCTCTGGTATTCAATTGGTACCTAGCACAATTACAAACAACAAACATTATATGAAGTCTAATGGCTGTTAGATATAATAATGAGCCAACCATGCTTCGGTATAATGTGAGATCAACAACCGACTTATCCAACAAAGGACCAAGTCTTGTTCCAACTGCCATCGGCACACGCAACTTTGAACTATTCGTCACACCAAACTTGTGTAGTAGATTACGAGAGTATTTCTCTTGATTGATAAATATGCCTTCTTTGCTTTGACGAATGTTTAACCCTAGAAAATTATGTATTTTGCCCATCATGCTCATCTCAAACTAGCTTTTCATCATGTTCTCAAATTCCTTCGACATATTAGGATTAGTAGAGCCAAAAATAATATCAACATAAATTTGAAAAAGCATGAGATGATACCCAAATTTCTTCAAAAGAAAGTGGGATCAACGGATCCTTGTTTAAATTTCATAGATTTTAAGAAATTAGTAAGAGTGGCATACCAGGCTCGAGGAGCTTGTTTAAGTCCATAAACAACTTTATCTAACACATAACAATGATCAAGATATTGAGAATTAACAAAACCCGGGGGTTGCTCGACATATACCGTTTCTTCTAGCACTACATTAAGAAGGGAACACTTTACATCCATTTTATATACGTCGAAAGCATCGAGTCATTCGATTCATTCATAATTGGTTTTTGTTCAAAACACTTTTCAACTCTCTTGACATAATGATCATCAAAAGTAAGATTAAAAGTTTCTTCGATTTTCCTGGTTTGTTTGTTTAACACCCTGTATGCAACAAAATTATGAGAATATCCCTGAAATATTCCTTCGTCATCTTTTGATTGAAACTTTGAAAGATTATCCTTGAGATTCATAATGAATCATATGCAACCAAAAACATGGAAAAATTTAACATTTGGTTTCCTGTTGTTAATGATTTCATATGGGATTATATTAAAACGACAATGAATTACAGATCGATTTTGAGTGAAACATGCTGTTGAAACAGCTTCAGCCCAAAGATATTACGGAAGATTCGCATATGTAAGCATGGTTCTTACTGCTTCACAAAAAGATCTATTCCTCCTCTCGACAACACCCTTTTGTTGAGGTTTGTAAGGGGATGGAAAATTATGCAAAATTCCTTTGTCAGTTAAGAACTAATCAAGAACTTTGTTTTTGAACTCTGAGCCATTGTCACTCTTGATCTTTCGAGCCTTTTTCTTTAAAGTCACTTCTAGGTGATTGATAAACACAATCACTGCTTGAGCTGTTTTTTATTTTAATCGAAGAAAATATACCCAAGTAAACCTAGAAAAATCATCAACAATAACCAAAATGTACATCTTATTGTTGAGAGTTTCAACAGTCGAAGGACCACAAAGGTCAATATGAAGAAGTTCCAAACACTACTAGAAAAAAGGCCTTTTACAACGCTCATTGCGCGTCGTAAAACGCTCAGACGATGCGCAAATGCGTGTCAAGGAAGGCCTGTCATAAAGAGAGACGACGCGCATTTACGACGCGCGGTTACGACACGCAATGCGTATCAAGGAAGGCCCTGTCATAAAGGAAGACGACACGCATTCGCGTGTCGTAAGCTTACGACGCGCGTGTTAATGACACGCAATGCGTATCAAGAAAGCCCCTGTCAAGAAAGGCCATGTCATAAATGAAGATGACACACATTTTTGCGTATCGTAATTTTAAATTTAAAAAAAAAAAATTATTTATGGATTTACTTATTTTCATATTAAATTTGCATTTTATGTCACATAATGGAAAATAAAATACCATATACAAATAATACAATGCATTGCACAAAAGTTAATGTTATACAAATAATCATTCGAATAGTAGACAAATGTAATACTACAAATAATCATTCCAATAGTAGACAAATGTAAGATTTCAACATTTTTTATATAATTAACTAAATTATTAGCCAAATTTCCTAAAATACCAACATACTTTTCTATGAAGAGCATTAACACTATTCTTTTCCATCAAAAACTTCAAAACCTGCATAATTAATTTAATGTTTAATCAGCTACAGGTCAATAAGGTAGGTTTAAGCAAAAGAGGTTCATAGTACTAAGCTTTTACTTACCACTGTTGTTAATGACATTGAAAGAAGCAGCCCAACAAACACCCCCTCAGAAGGATTATTACTAAATGAAACCACAAACAAAGTTAAAAAGTCAAGTATTTTGTGACAACCCCGGAACCAGGGGCAAGGTTGTTTTTACCCATGGTATGACCTAATACATGATAATAAAGACTTGTTTAACAAAAAGAAAAATGATTTCTCACGTGACATCACTATTAAGAATTGATGAAAGAGGGTACTCCACACTGTATTGCCAACAAGCTTGACACCAACACCTAAAAGCTGGAAAAAACAATAACAGAAATAAAAATAAATGCAAGATTTGAGATAACAGATGCATGTGTATGAAAGAACCAATAGATGATAGAATTAGTGAAAAGGAATCATGGAAACAAGGAGTTAAAGGGTCTTTAAGCATACCATTTGCAAAAATTGGTCGATGTTGATCTTTAACATTCCCTAAAATAGGAAGAACTTGGGAAAGCACACCTTTAAATCTTGGGTAAACATCAGAGCTTCAAATAAATGATCATAGCACCAAAAGATATTCAGTTTCAGGACTCAGTTTTGAACACATGAAAGAAGACTCATAAGGATGCCAAAGAGTAGGATAGAGGACTAATCAAATTTACTACATGTCATTTCTCTTCTCTTCTCTTATGTATTATGTAATTTATTGCAAGTCTATGGATTCGAAACTTACCACCCTAGCAGCGTCATTAATGACAAACCAACCACCATAGGGACAAAAATGCTTGCAACCTGAACCACACACACACACACACACACATATATATATATATATATATATATATATATATATATATATATATATATATATATATATAATACGCATAATAAGTGAATTGTCTTTTACCAATTTATGCAATCATCTTTCCCTATTTAACCTATTTATGCAACTTATACACCCATGTTTCATCAGGTTAAACAGGTTGCTGGTAAAACATCGTATGTTTTGGTCCTACAATAAATAATACACCGGTGCATATTTTCTAATAAAGAAACAAATTTGTTGCAGAATCGGGAAGAGGGTGAATGTTGTTTCATAAATATGCATATGCATTTAATCCTTTTAAATATAAACACTCGAACCATAATTCACATGTCTACTTTTACCAATTTATTTTATGCAACATATCTGCAGCTGACATGAATGAATTATACAACAAGTTAGGAGTAAAATAAGGGATGGTTGCATATTTAGTATGATAAATAAAGAGATTTGTGGCATAAGGGTGCATAAATAATAAAAAGCAAAAAGGAAGAGGAAAGCTGACTTACATAATCAGCAAATTTCTGAATTGGTGCTTTTGACATAATACATAAGAGTGGTCCCGAAGGGATAGCTGGCAGCAAAAAATCTTAGGCAAAAAAAATTCCAGGAGAAAACAGTTAGTACCTCAAAAGAAAAGGTTTTATAGGGTTAGGCATGCACCAGCAAGACAAGGACTAAGATTATAAGTGATGTGAATGGGACATAGTAATTAAAGGAATTTTTAAAGGAATTTTTGTTACCATTTTTCCATGCATAGTGGTTGGGGTAGAGTGTTTTTCCATCACTGTTAACACGGAAGGGTCCAAGTTCTTCCATGGCTCCATATCCAAACAACAAGCATCCTAGCCCAGTAGAATACCTTCATTAATAGTGGTTCTTACTCTAAATTTTGGTGCATTTGGATGATGATCTTTAGAATCTCCATTCTGATTCATGAATATTTTATGTGATTCAGATTCCAGTGAAGGGAAGAGAGGAGTAGTCGGGACTGTTAAAAGCCTGAAAAAGATAACATCCAAACTTTACTAAATGTGTAAATGTGATCAGTAACATGTGCCTACAACTCTACAAGGATATAAAACCATAATTTGTACATACTGGTTGCAGAAGGCATACTGATTTTGGTAGAATTTCCTGTTCCTGATCCTGTGACATCAAATTTTTTATATAGTTATTGAAATATATGATGATAAATTCGTATACACATGGCCAGGTAAGCTACACAAATCAAAGAAATTCATTAGGGATTTCCTATACTTTTACTCCTAAATTTTAGATAATATATTACAAGATTTATTACTTAAAAGGATAAGAAAAGGTCATAAAGTGAAAGCGATAATAGGTCCAGAATCAACAGCCCAAGCAAGATTCTTGGAGGTTTTGGGAGACAAAGCCAATGTGCCCATTCTTTCATTTTCAACAACTCCCTTTTCGAATCAGAATCCTTACTTTCTTCGAATTGCAGAAGATGAAACCACTCAGTTCAAAGGCATTGCTGCCATGGTTGAAGGATTTGAGGCCAAGAACGTGATTGTTATCTGTGAGGACACTACAGATGGAAGAGAAATGGCTGCTTATATGTTTAGTGCATTTCAAGAGAAACGCATACAAGTTAAGCATACTAGCCTAATTTCGACCTCTGCCAGCAAAGAACAAGTCGGGGAAGACCTTCACAAGCTAAAAACCATGAAAACCATGGTGTTTGTCGTCCACACACAACCTTCTCTAACAGCCCATCTTTTTTCCAGGGCAAAAGAGTTGGGCATGATGGGTGAAGGATACATGTGGATCATAACTAGTAAGACTACCAACTTGTTGAATTCCTTGGATGCAGAAGCAATCAAATCGATGCAGGGGGCTGTGGGTTTCAGATCGTATTTTCCAGCATCAAGAAAGCTTCACAACTTTGCTTCAAAATGGAGGGAGGAACATTATGCTTTAAACCCTTTTAAGGAGTTTAAGGAGGTAGATTCTTATGGGATATGGGCATATGATGCAGTTTACGCGCTAGCCACTGCTGTCGAGTGGGTAAAAACTAATGAATTTGTTTCGAAAGAGTTGGATATCGTTGGCACATCACTTTTGGATGAGATGTTAAGACTCAACTTCCAAAGTTTAGGTGGTGAATTCAAGCCTCTGAATGGAGAACCATCTCCAAAGCCATGGAAGTTGTAAATGTGATTGGTAAGGGTGATATGAGGGTTGGATTCTGGATGATGGCTAATGGTGGTGAGTTTGTGAAGGAAATTGGAAAATCAAATTCTTTTTCTAATCATGGCCTGGAAAGTATCATATGGCCGGGCGGGTCTGAAACTTCACCAAAGCGTAGGATGTTACTAACCAATGACAAGAAGCTGAGGATTCTGGTTCCAGATTTTGCCACATTCCGGAATTTGTTACAACTGACTGTTGATCCCATAACAAATCTATCGGATTCCTGGGTGTTTCCCCATTAGGAGGACTTGTCTTTAACAAACTGAACTTTGGTGGCCCAAAAATTGAGAAACTATATTCACCTGAGGCCTATGCTAAAGCATTAACAAGTGAAAGTGTTGATGCAATCATCAATGAGATCCTTTACCTCAAAACAGTCATTGCAATGTATCCTTCTTCTGATCTCTCCTTGAATGAATCAAGAAGAGCCCTTGAATGAATTGGTCAAGCAATTAAAAACAAGATAGTATTTTAAAGATGTTAAAATTAGGTAAATTTACATCACAATGAAAAGTTCAATCCTGCAAGTTTTTAAGCAATTAATAAAAGAAACCATTTCAAGAAAGTCAAACATCTATAAAATTGTCTATTCATGGAAGATGGAACTACCAAAGAATTTGCTGATTAATTGCTTGAAGGTAACAAAGTTCAAACTTTTTAAAGAAACAAAAACAAATTCAAGTAGATTGTAACAAAGAACCCTTGATTAGAAACATTCAAACAATTGAAATCAAGAAAGTAATTTAAGTTTCAAGCACACACTAAGTTCGACCATGGAAAATTTCAAGCAATTCAAAATAACCCACTTCGAGTAAGATCAGATTAGTAAGTTTATTCAGTGATACGACCACATATAAACCAAGATCGGATCTATAAGAATGCTCCACTGATCTACTCAAATAGTAGACATCGAAGTCAAAGGATAGTTTTTAAAAATTATTAAACAGGGCAATCTATGATCATAATCCTTTTCATCCATGGTAAGCTATAGTAAGGTTATAAAGCATAAATAAAGAGAAATTTACCTTGCATAGAAGGTCTAGGGCAAACAAAGCCATCATTCACTAGAGAAATATTTGAAGGCATAGGAACAGCGGGCGAGTCGACTCCGAACTGCGTACCCACAAAATCGACCTCAACCGACATCTGATTCACATCTCCAGCAGTTTCACTAGCAGTCTTGAGAACAGCACTTGGAAATCCAGCAAAAACGATGTCGTTTCCAACCGGACCCGTAGCAGACCCATCAGCAATTACAGCATTAGAAGCAGATACCAAGTACTCATCATGCTGAAGACGCAATGATAATAGTTGACATGAAGTTGGATTTCAGACCATCGATATGCTGAAACAGTGAAAAAGGAAATATTAAGCGGCTATGGAAGGGATAGAGGAGAGAGAATGAAGAAGATTTTGGGTTTTTGCTTCGTGATGATGCGAATATTTTATGGATTGAGCACCACCTGTAAGAAAATTAGGCGGGATTTTGCAAATTAGTTCCATGAACCAAGAGCTGGATTAACAGGGGAAGAAGATAGGGATAGAGATGATGAATTCGAGATTGAGATGATGAATTCGAGAGATGGAGATGAAGAAGCCCTTTTTCTCCTCACACTGTTTTCTAATTTCACTACTAGAAAACAGCCCGATGCTTAGGGCAGGGAGGGATAGAGATGATGAATTCGAGATGGAGATGAATTCGAGAGGTGGTGCTCATTGTTTGCGTTTTTTCTCCTCACACTGTTGGTGAGTATTCTCAATAATAGCAGAGAGATGAAGAAGGTGAAATTACAGCAACGATGAAGTAGATGAATGGAAATCAGAAGCCCTTTTTCTTGATTGAGATGATGAATTCGAGAGATGGAGATGAAATCGTAACCTTCGATCTTTGATTGAGAAGTTGCACAACAGTGTGAGGAGAATGAAAGATGCATGAAAATGCTTAGGGCAGGGAGGGTAGCGGTCTTTTCTAATTTTTTGCCTTTTCTTTTCCCGCTTGTAACTAAGGAACGCGCGTTCATTAAAATTATAAAGCGACACATATAGAGGGCGCGCATTTAAGGTACAGCGCCCTCCGTGTTTTTAAATTTTTTTCTTTTGACACTAATTTAAAGGCACGCAATAATGCGTGACCTAAATCCTTAAATTTTCTGAAGAGATGACACTTTTTTATGTCACTCTCGTTTGCGTAACATATATTAATGAGTGTTGTAATTTGCGTGTCGTAAAAGGCTATTTTTCTAGTAGTGAAAGGTTCAATAATCTTCGAATCAATGACAATCTGATGACCTTGTCTATGTTTCTTCCCTTGTTTAGAAGCTACACATAAAGTATCATTATCAAATTTTAATACAGGCAAACCACGAACAAGATCATTGATGACCAGTTTATTTAAACTCTTGAAATTCAAATGAGAAAGCCTTCGATGCCATAGCCAGCTGATGTCTGATGATGCTTTTGAAAGTAAGCATATTGAGGGAACACCTACAATAGGTTTGATGCCAAAAGCAAACATATCGCCTTTTCTTTTTTATTTGAGCAAAACTTCCTTTGTGTCTATGTTCAAAATCACACTTCCTTCTTCATTAAACACCACCTGATTGCCAATACCCACAACAAGTTGCGAAACACTTATCAAGTTATGTTGAAGACCTTCGACAGATGCTACTATGTTAACAGTAAACTTGACATTCATTACTTTTCCATATCCTTTGACTTTGCATTTGTTATTCATGTCTTCTGTCGATGGAGGTGTTTTAGATGTACTTGAACCTCCAACTCCAGAACCAATCACAATTCCTTTTCTTAATGGTTTTGTTGTTGTTGTTGTTGTTGTGGTTGTTTTTGAAGTCGTTGTATAAGAAATCTTTGATAACGAAGTATGGATTTGAGTAGAGATAACCTTCCCAACAACTTTCGCATCATCATCACCTTTCGAAGATCGACTTCTTACCATGCTGATCTTCGAACCCAAACCCATGCCAATACCTATCCCTTACCAAATGTAGTTACGATTTAATCGAGTATGAATTACGAGATCAGAGTAATGTCAGAATTAAGAACACAAGATCTAAATATAATCTAGTTGGCTCAATTATGCTTTCAACGAATACAGAGAAGAAATAGAGAGTAAAAGATGAACTGAAAAACTCCTCTCTAACTATGACATCCCCTAATTTCTTGGCCAGAAATGACCGATTTAATTTATGCTTTTTAAAACAAAATCAGAGAAATCCTTTTAAAAGATGTTGCGGAATTGGTCCCCAAAACAAAACATGATAAAAGTTTAGCAAAACCTTTATTTAAGAAATGTATAGTTTCATTTCATACCAAAACCTCGGGATGTCATGTTCCGATACAAATCAAAAGCATAAACAAGACATTATAAGCCTTTTAATAGTTATTTAGAACTACTGGCCTATAATCCAAAAATCTCTTGTCATCCTACGATTATGGTCGGGGTCCACTACCTGTAACATAAAAAGCTGAGTGGGTCAGGCTTGGGAGCCTGGTGAGCATATAGGGTTTTCAACCCACAGTGATAATAAACTTATTAAGTTCACCAATCCACAACAACCCTGATTAACCGTTCCCGTTATCCTCACTTTACGTCCCTAAACACTTATCACAAGGGACCTAGCCTAAAGAATATCATCGGGATGGACACTACTGCTAAGGGGTTTCCTCAGCCATACATGTCCTAAAGGCAACCATGAGGGGGACAGAGTACAACGAATGAACACTCTTAGTTCATTACACCTATAGGTTGCGGGCCTGCCAGTGTTCTACTATGTGGTCGTCATCCAAACTCCGCTAGATGATTGGATCTCAAATCACATCGAGGCCTCTCATCACTTTTATTTTATCACATATCACTATCTACCCATGTTTTACCCAACATATTTGTAAATAAAAATACATATACAGTTTAAAAATTGTATAAAACATCAATTCAACAGTCACCTCAGTTAAACAATTAATATAATTACACGTAGCATGTATTTCATATAAAATACTTCATATCTAGGTGTAAGATGAAGGTGACTATACACTCACATGATTTGATGATAATCGGGCAGCAATTCGTTTCGTAAAACGATCGTTTCTAATAAAACCAGGAGTCTTATTAAGGAACCGGGCTCTGCAAAGGTCAGGCTTCGAAACCGAAAAGATAAATTTTTCGGGCTTCTCGGGCAGTTAGTGGAGTATTCCCGGGGTTATAATCGATACGGGGCTTTGGGGGATGTTAAAATGAAAGAAATATGAGAAAAGGGGTGAAAATGGACAAATTCTTAAAATTATCCGAGAAGTCTCACAACCTTCTATTTATAGGGGGAGGCTTCTGATCGGACGGCTGAGAAGCTCCCAGGTGGCAGCAGATCCGAAGGGGGCAGGTGCCTTCGCACGTGGGCTGCGCATGCGAGGGGCTCGCTGTCGCCTTCTGATTGGACCGCGGTCTAGTCCGAAGTAGGGATGGTTTGTGGCACCTGCGAGGGTTTGGACGCACGAGGGAAGAGGCACGCGTCGCATTTCTACTGGACTGAACCTCGGACTCGAGCAGATTATGAAATGCATCGCCAGGTGGCTTCGGTGAATCAGCCAATTCTGGACATGCGTCGGATGCGAAGCGAGGACACGTAGCCGAAATCCATGGGTGCGAAATTTCCTCGGTTTTGGGGATTTTTCTCGTTTTTCGCGCCAAAACTTCTAAAATCCATAACTTTTGCATATGAGCTCCATTTTCGACGTTCTTTAGATGCACGCGTAGTTAAAATTACGCTCTACCACTTTCGTTTAGACTTCGTCGGCTAATTTTTAATTTAATTTTTATATTATTATTTTTAACAGACCGGGACAGGAAATCTGTTAAAAATTCATAACTTCTTCATCCGACGTCCATTTTCGTCAGACTTTTTACCATTGTGCTACTAATGACGAGACCTTCGATTCTCGTTTAGGTCGTGTCGGCTAAAAATCACTCGATCTAAAATTCGAGTTTTTAGCTGTCTACTGCTAAGCTGAAACTTCGAAAAATCATAACTTCCTCATACGAAGTCAGATTTGGGTGTTCTTTTTATTCATACTCTCGGTTTAACGATCACTATGAGTTTCGTTTAGATTACTAAGGCTAAAAAGTAGTTTATCAAAAACTCACTTTTCACGACATTCAGCACCTTGTCGGTTTTGTCGCGAAACTTCGACATGTCATAACTTCTTCGATATAACTTGGATTTTGGCATTCTTTATATCTCCGGGATCCTTGTTTTGATCACTACAACTTTATGTAAAGATATCTACTTTATCTAATATTTATTTTTGATGCTTATTTTTTATTCTTAATTAATTAAACCCTAATAATTAATCATAAAACACATAATTCACATAATTCCTTTTCATTTATTCAAAACGAGTTACAAAAGTTAACCTAGACTATAATGTCTATATTAATGCCTAGCCTAGAAACACGGGCATTACAATTCTCTCCTCCTTAGGATGATTCCGTCCCCAGAATCACACATTAGCAAACAAATGCGGGTAGCGACTCATCATGCCACTCTCCGTTTCCCAGGTGAGATTTGGACCATTCGTATGTTTCCAACGCACAAGCACTAAATCGACCATCTTGCGTCGCAACTTCTTAGTCTTATGGTCAACGATTGCCTCAGGTTCTTCAATCAACCTCTTGTTTTCATACAACCTTAATTCAGAAATGGGAATTATGTCGGGCACATCTGCCGTAAACTTTCTCAAATAACACACATGAAAGGTGTTATGAGTACCCTCCAGTTCTTTCGGTAATTCTAGCTTGTAAGCTTGGTTCCCAATTTTCTGAAGAAATTTGAATGGTCCAATAAACCTTGGACTCAACTTTCCTCGTTTCCCGAATCTTATAAGTCCCTTCCACGGTGAGACTATAAGCAAAACCGATTCCCCAACTTCGAGGGTCATCGATCGTCTTTTCTTGTCAACATAGCTCTTTTGACAATCTTGAGCTGCCAACATCCTTTCCCTAATCACTTTCAACTTCTCAACAGTCTCATGGAATATTTCAGGTCCCATAAACTGCTTTTCCCCAGCTTCCAGCCAACATGACGGCGTTCGACGCTTTTCTCCATACAAAGTGTGATAAGGTGCCATCTTGATACTTGAGTGGAAACTATTATTATAGGAAAATTCTACTAGAGGTAAGTGTTCATCCCAGTTACCTTGGAATTCTAGGGTACATGCTCTCAGCATATCCTCCAATGTTTTAATTGTTCGTTCACTCTAACCATCGGTTTGCGGATGGTAAGCTGTACTCAAACACAACTTGGTACCCAATTCCTCTTGTAGACTCCTCCAAAACCTTAAGGTAAAATGGCTGTCATGATCGGATACAATCATTAACAAAACACCGTGAAGCCTCACAATTTCCTTCATGTAAGAATTTGCAAGTTTATCCATAGACCATTTCTCGTTAGCAGCTATGAAATGTGCACTCTTAGTGAAGCGATCAACGACCACCCAAATCATGTCGTGACCGTTTATTGTTTTGGGCAGTTTAGTCACGAAATCCATGGTGATGTCTTCCCATTTAGCCATGGGTATGGGTAAAGGTTCTAAACTCCCACACAGTTTCTGATGTTGTGCCTTAACCCTAGCACAAGTTACACACTCGGCCACATACTTAGCAACATCGAGCTTCATCGTCGGCCACAAATAATAGGGCTTTAGATACCTATACATTTTTGTACTGCCAGGATGAATCGAGTACATGGTCTTGTGAGCTTCTTCCATCAGAAGATCTCTTACTCCTCCCGTCTTAGGTACCTAAATCCTATCTTGGAATACCTTCAACCCTTGGTTGTTTGTACCGAATGCTAACGTTTTGCCCAAACGTTCTTCCTTTCGGTCATTTTTCTCTAAAGCTTCCTCTTGAGCTTTCTTTATACTTTCCATAATTGTCGAGACAACTTCAATTGTCAATGCTCTTGGCCTTCTCTTTTCAAGGTTTACCTTCCGACTGAGAGCATCAACAACAACATTTTCTTTACCAGGGTGGTAAAGTATCTCACAATCGTAGTCCTTGAGTAACTCTAGCCAGCGTCGTTGCCTCATGTTCAATTCCTTCTGATTAAAGAGATATTGGAGACTCTTATGATCAGTGAAAAGTTTGCATTTAGTACCATAAAGATAATGCCTCCGTATCTTTAAGGCATATACAACTGCTGCCAACTTCAGATCATGAGTGAGGTAGTTCTTTTCATGCTCCTTCAATTGCCTCGATGCATACGCAATCACTTTATCCCTTTGGGTCAGAACACAACCTAACCCAACTCCAGATGCATCGCTATAAACTGCAAAGTCATTAACTCCTTCAGGCAATGAAAGAATCGTTTCTTCACACAATCTCTTCTTCAACTTCTCAAAGGCTTCCTTATGCTTCTCATTCCAAGCATAAGTAGCTCCTTTGTGGGTCAAAGCTGTTAATGGAGTAGCAATCAAAGAAAATCCTTGGATAAACCTTCGGTAATATCTAGCTAATCCTAAAAAGCTTCGAATTTCCGTAGGGCTTTTTGGTTGTTCCCACTTCATTACAGCTTCAATCTTTGCTGGGTCAACCATTATTCCTTCTTGGTTAACCACATGACCTAAAAATTGGACTTCTTGAATCCAAAATTCACATTTGGAGAACTTTGCATACAACTTCTCCTTTTTCAGGACTTTTAGCACTTCACGCAGATGCTTTTCATGCTCCTGCGTGCTTTTCAAATAAATCAAGATATCGTCTATGAATACTATCATGGATTTATCTAGGAATGGTTTACAAACCCTATTCATCACATCCATGAAAGCCGCTGGGGCATTGGTTAGTCCAAACGACATAACCAAAAATTCATAGTGTCCATATCTCGTTCTAAACGCAGTCTTTTCGATATCCTGCTCTCTTACCTTTAGTTGATGGTATCCCGACCTAAGATCGATCTTCAAGAAATAGCTCGAACCCTGTAACTAGTCGAACATTTCATCGATCCTCGGCAACTGGTACTTGTTCTTTATCGTCGCTTTGTTCAGCTCTCTATAATCGATGCACATTCTCATGCTCCCGTCTTTCTTCTTTACAAATAACACAGGGGCTCCCCAGGGCGATGAACTAGGTCGAATGAATCCTTTGTCCAATAACTCCTGAAGTTGTGTCATAAGTTCTTTCATCTTGGTTGGCTCTAATCGATATGGTGCTTTTGCTATCGGCGTCGTTCCTGGTAACAAGTCGATACGAAATTCTACTTGTCGATCAGGGGGCAATCCGGGAACATCTTTGGGAAAGACTTCCGGATAATCACACACCACCGGAATATTCTGCACCTCCTTCTCTTCCTTCTTAGCATCGATCACGAACGCTAGATATGATGTACATCCCTTGGCCAAAAAACTTTTTGGCTTTCATTAGGGAAATGATTCCAGAATTTACTCTGCGTTTGTCTCTATACACCATAAACGACTCTTTCCCTGGCGGGTTTACTTTTACTATCTTTTTCATACACAATATTTCGGCATCATTGGCACTAAGCCAATCCATTCCTAAAACTATGTCGAATCCATTTAACTCGATAGGCAATAATTCCTCGTGGAACTTATTCCCATCCAAGTCAATGAGGATGCTTTTCATACGATGGCTAATAGGTACAAACTTGCCACTAGCAATGTCGACTAATAAAGCATTAACTAGCCTATCTACAGGCAAAGTTAGTTTTCTACCAAATTCATGCGATATAAAGGAGTAATTGGCTCCAGAATCAAACAAAACTTGGGCAGGCAATTCGTTTACGAGAAAGGTACCTGAAGCGACATCGACTTCTTCTTTTGCAGCTTCAAGTGTCATCTGAATGGCTCTCACCTTCAGCTTTGGTGGTATATTGGGCTTTGCTGCGTCCTTCCTCTTTGGATAGTCTTTAAAAATATTCCCTTCTTCATGGCACTCAAAACATACCCTCTTGTCGGACGGACACACATTGGCATAATGCCCAGTCTTTCCACATTTGAAGCAAGTCACCTCCTCAGTACATTTCCCAGAGTGCTTTTTCTTGCACTTCTCACACCATTTTGCTTCACCTCCTCCTCCTCGAAACCTCTTGGACTTAGAAAATTTGCTTTTCTTGTTGGAACCCGAAGTTCCTTCAAATTTTCTCTTTTCACAAACTTCTACCCTCTCTAGACCCTTCTCTCTGATCTGAACCTCAACATTCTTAGCAGCCCAGATGGCGACTTTCAAAGTGGTTGCTTGCTTAACCATCAGACCAAAGTCCGCTGGTAATCTGAGGGCAAACTTGTTGACCTTAGAGAGTTCAGTTGGAACTAGATGAGGAACAAGCTTCATCTTTTCCGTAAAACTAGCAGTGTATTCAGTAACGCTCATCTTTCCCTTCTTTAAATTCTGGAACTCATTATTAATTTCCAGAAGATCCTGCTCAGAGCAGTACTGCAATTTCAGTTGTACCACAAAATTTTCCCAAGAAATCTTACTAGCTTCTCTCTTGGGCATCGAATCAGCTAGTAACTTCCACCAGCTCAACACACCAGACTTTAATAGAGGAATTGCAAGTGCGGTCTTTTGTTTGTTGCTGCACTCACAACTTTCAAACATTGTCTCCATTTAAGAGAACCAATTCATGACTTCCACCGGTGTCGGAATTCCAGATAGACACGGCGGTTTAGATGCCATGAAATCTTTGTATTTGCATCCGCGTCCATCAACTCCTCCATCCTAGTTGTTTTGTCTAACTATCGGTGGGTTGGCTTGACCAAGAGTCCCACTGTAGTTCCCACCTACTGATTGCCTTCATTCAATACGGGCTGTTCAATAGGTATCGTAGTCTCTTTACTATGCTATTGTAGTAATCGCCTTGTCTCCTCCATTTGGCGATCTAACATCATCTGCATCATTGCTTGTACCCCAGCCATCTTCATTGGCTTAGGTGCAGGTCCTACAACAGGTACTTGCTCAACTACTTGAGGTTGAGGCTGTTGATCCCTATTTCCGTTTGCATTTGCAACTCCACTACGAGTTCTTGCCATTACAATCTATATACCGAATAAATAGAATTTAGGTCTTTATCCTTGTTAGACATTTTAATTCCCTTATCACTCTGAAACGTTTACATGTTAGTTCTAATCTCGTAATCATACGCTTAGAATCCTACACACATAAGGTTTCCATATCCGGTCAGCCACAAACCATAGATCCGAACAAATAATGGCACACATGGCAAACACATAGCATTTAGCACATAAGGGCATTTTAGGCATCTTTCTTAAAATGTATAGTTTCATTTCATATCAAAACCTTTATTTAAGAAATGTATAGTTTCATTTCATATCAAAACCTCGGGATGTCATGTTCTGATACAAATCAAAAGCATAAACAAGACATTATAAGCCTTTTAACAGTTATTTACAACTACTGGCCTATAATCCAAAAATCTCTCATCGTCCTACGATTATGGTCGGGGTCCACTACCTGTAACATAAAAAGCTGAGTGGGTCAGGCTTGGGAGCCTGGTGAGCATATAGGGTTTTCAACCCACAGTAATAATAAACTTATTAAGTTCACCAATCCACAATAACCCTAAATTAACCGTTCCCGTTATCCTCACTTTATGTCCCTAAACACTTATCACAAGGGACCTAGCCTAAAGAATATCATCAGGATGGACACTACTGCTAAGGGGTTTCCTCAGCCATACATGTCTTAAAGGCAACCATGAGGGGGACGGAGTACAACGAATGAACACTCTTAGTTCATTACACCTACAGGTTGTGGGCCTGCCAGTGTTCCACTGGACTGTCTAGAAAGTCCGTGGTCGTCATCCAAACTCCGCTAGATGATTGGATCTCAAATCACATCGAGGCCTCTCATCACTTTTATATTATCACACATCACTATCTACCCATGTTTTACCCAACATATTTGTAGATAAAAATACATATACAGTTGAAAACTTGTATGAAACATCAATTCAACAGTCACCTCAGTTAAATAATTAATATAATTACACGTAACACGTATTTCATATAAAATACTTCATATCTAGGTGTAAGATGAAGGTGACTATACACTCACATGATTTGATGATAATCGGGCAGCAATTCGTTTCCTAAAACGATCGTTTCTTATAAAACCGGGAGTTTTATTAAGAAACCGGGCTCTGCAAAGGTCAGGCTTCGAAACCGAAAAGATAAATTTTCCGGGCTTCTCGGGCACTTTGTGGAGTATTCCGGGGGTTATAATCGATATCGGGGCTGGGGGATGTTAAAATGAAAGAAATATGAGAAAAGGGGTGAAAATGGACAATTTCTTAAAATTATCCGAGAAGGCTCGCAGCCTTCTATTTATAGGGGGAGGCTTCTGATCGGATGATTGAGAAGCTCCCAGGTGGCAGCAGATCCGAAGGGGGCAGGTGCCTTCGCACGTGGGTTGCGCATGCGAGGGGCTCGCTGTCGCCTCCTGATTGGACCGCGGTCTAGTCCGAAGTAGGGATGGTTCGAGGCACCTGCGAGGGGTCGGACGCACGAGGGAAGAGGCACGCGTCGCATTTCTACTGGACCGAACCTCTGACCCGAGAAGATTATGAAACGTCTCGCTAGGTGGCTTCGGTGACTCAGCCAATTTCTGGACACGCGTCGAATGCGAAGCGAGGACACGTGGCCGAAGTCCACGTGTGCGAAATTCCTCGGTTTTGGGGATTTTTCTCGTTTTTCGCGCCAAAACTTCTAAAATCCATAACTTTCGCATACGAGCTCCGTTTTTGACGTTCGTTATATGCACGCGTAGGTAAAATTACGCTCTACAACATTCATTTAGACTTCATCGGCTAATTTTTAATTTAATTTTTATATTATTATTTTTAACAGACCAAGACAGGAAATTCGTTAAAAATTCATAACTTCTTTATCCGACGTCCGTTTTCGTCAGACTTTTTACCGTTGTGCTACTAATGACGAGACCTTCGATTCTCGTTTAGGTCGTGTCGGCTAAAAATCACTCAATCTAAAATTCGAGTTTTTAGCTGTCTACTGCTAAGCTGAAACTTCGAAAAATCATAACTTCGTTATATGAAGTCAGATTTGGGCATTCTTTTTATACACACTCTCGGTTTAACGAACACTACGAGTTTCATTTAGATTACTAAGTCTAAAAAATAGTTTATTAAAAACTCACTTTTTACGACATTCAGCACCGTGTCGGTTTTGTCGCGAAACTTCGACAGGTCAGAACTTCTTCGTTATAACTCGGATTTTGGCATTCTTTATATCTCTAGAATCCTTGTTTCGACCACTACAACTTTATGTAAAGATATATGCTTTATCTAATATGTATTTTTGATGCTCATTTTTTATTCTTAATTAATTAAACCCTAATAATTAATCATAAAACACATAATTCACATAATATTCACATAATTCCTTTTCATTTCTTCAAAATGAGTTACAAAGGTTAACCTAGACTATAATGTCAATATTAATGCCTAGCCTAGAAACACGGGCATTACAATTCTCTCCCCTTAGGATGATTCCGTCCCCGGAATCACACATTAGCAAACAAATGTAGGTAGCGACTCATCATGTCACTCTCCGTTTCCCATGTGAGATTTGGCCCATTCGTATGTTTCCAACGCACAAGCACTAAATCGGCCATCTTGCGTCGCAACTTCTTAGTCTTACGGTCAACGATTGCCTCAGGTTCTTCAATCAACCTCTTGTTTTCATGCAACCTTAATTCAGAAATGGGAATTATGGAAAGGATCCATCCTTATCTTACTTAATGTTTTGTGGATTTGAAGCCGATGTTGGACTAAATCTTCTAATCCTAAAATCTACTAAATACATATTTGTATAATACTTTGAATGTGGCTTAGGTTATCATATGCAAACCCACCAAGAATAAGTTCTCTTATTCTTGTGAAAGTTAAGTTAGTAGAAAACAAGCTTTTAATGACAAAGCAAGTGGGAGGTACATGGAACTTGAAGCAATTCAAGAACCATAACCTTATGTAGTAATGGTTGGCACTAGTTTTAACAATGATTGTTAAAGTTGAATAATAGCTATTCACAAACACAAATTCTTCTCATAGTAGTAGAAATCATCTATGACTTGAGAAATGTGGAACCTCTCATTGATGAGCTTTTATTGATGGTTTCTGGAAAATCCATCAAATACCAAGATGTCATGTTAGATCTCAAATACATGTATGAGAATCAAGTATGGGCTTGATTAAAATTTATCCTTATAGCAAGGCAAGAAGGAGAAAATGATTATTCTAGAAAGAATAAATTACATAGATAACTGTAAACATTTAAAACAAGACTTGTAGTAAAGGATTTTCTCATACTCATGTCATTGACAATGATCCTCATCATACTCATGACACTAACTGTGATAAAACCTTTTTCACAAGTAGCAATGATTAGATCAACAAGGATATTATTTAATACAAATTCAAATTCTTAATATGAGATATAGTAAATAGATTTCCAGAAAGACCGCTTTTCTTAATAGAAATCTACTAGAAGATATCTATATAGATTAGTCCAGAGGTTTTCTTAATCCAAGGTATCCTAAGAAAATATGTAGAGCTTTAGATCCACTTGTGGATATAAAGCAAACATCCAAATGTTATAATCATCCTTTTATGCAAAAACCACACAGTGTGTTTTTATATCAAAATGAATAGAACATGTTTGTTTACTAAGAACTAGTGGGATCATAGTGAAATTCCTAATCTTGTATGAATAAGACATACTTAATCATTTGAAATCACATTCTAACTAAGCAATCTCGTTTTCACCTTGACTCCGAAAGTGTTTCTAAAATGAAAGGCTTAGGAAGGAGAATATACATTCTTAGAATGTAAAATATATAAGGGATAGATAAAATTGATGGGTTATATGCATAAGAAACATTCCTATGTGCTCATACAAACCCTAATGCTTGGATCTAGGTTTCACTATTCAACATGCTTTGATTCCATGACTTACAAACCCTAATCTAGCATATAAACAACAAAAATAACATATAGAATCAGATCTAGATGTTTACCTCATCAATCGTTGGTTTAGATCTTCTCTTTCTTCTTCTCTTGAGCTTAGAGTCACAAATGCAACTCCTCTAATGGTTCACAAACCCCACAAGCAAGAAGGCAATATGAGAGATGGAGAGAGAGGCTAGAAATCGGCCTATGGATCTCTTAGAATCATGTGGTAGCCGAAATCAATGCCCTAGGGGTCATATTTATACTTACAGGTTACTAGGGTTTCAGTCTAAACCCTAATGGACAGCTTAGCCACCAAGCAGCCCATGGAACCTTCTGGAATAAGGCCTTGGATGAAAATATGATGGTTACCCATCATAATTTCGTTCCCCCTTAAGCCCATTAGGTTTCCTTAACCCAAAACTCAACTATCATACATTTGACAGTTTATACCCCTTTATTCAATTAATCTCTTTTGATCACCAAATTAATTCCTAATTAATTTATGACCAATACTAATTAAATAAATATGATTTCTCCTTTAATATATTATTCTTATAATATATTAATAAATCATAATACTCTCTATTTCTCCTTAAATTACCTTGGCAAGTTGCTTTGGAGAAGGCAACTGAAAAGGACCATGCACAACCGGGTCAAGTACATACCAAATATAGTTACGGGCTTAAACACTATTCCAACAGTCTCCCACTTGGATAAGTCTAGTAACTATATCTCACATATGACTTCAGAATCCGATTAGCAATCATAGCTCTTATACTTCGCTGTCAACTCTGATCAACTTGTCCTTTAGATAAGGGATCGTATAATCCTCTGTTCTGGATATCATGCTGACAATGCTTATTGTCCAGCAATAGTTCCTTGATGTCTGATTCGTTTGACATAGAATTTAGTTGAACACATCAACTTCATTCTGACCGGGCCCGACACATAAGTGAAACCAAATAATCAAGTGGCCAATATATCACTTTTATTCTCATAGAATAAAAGGAACAGATCAACTTCGACTCATATGCATCTATTATTTACCAATGGATCACACACAACAATGAGTTTTATGACATCAAGTTACTGATGCGTTTACACATTATCAATGTACAACCAACCAGCAAACAACAACCATATCTCTAAGTTTTAAGACTATATGATGTTATCGCTTTGCGATCACTTAAGGTAAAACACCATGAAGTGATACAGCAAACTCGGGTTTAATCCAATGCTCGACTCATATTCATAAGCACTCATGAACTTTGCAGCAAACCTTTGCTATGTCTAAAACCTTTTAGACAATCTACAAACAATTCATGACAGTCTTCATTCATATCTACTTCCAAAATATGACCGAATGTGGACCTTTTGAATAATCATATCATTCAGGAAGTCAAAACATGCAAAATGGAAACAATAGATAAATAACCAACACAAGATAGTAGCTTTACTCATAAATAACACACTTTATTTATTCATCAAATGTCAAGTACATACTATCTATTACACATTTCCTATCTAATCCAAAATTATATCATCCTTCAGCCCAATGCTCCTAGCATGCTGCAAGTGTTTGACCCTACTCAGTCCCTTCGTAAGGGGATCTGCTGGGTTTTCTTCTGATGATACCCTCTTCACAACGAGGAGTCCCTCTTCTACCTGATGTCTGATGAAATGGTATTTTTCTGTCAATATGTCGAGATCTGCCATGATCTCTCGGTTCCTTGGTCAAGGCAACCGCTCCTTCATTATCACATAAAATTTCCATCGGCTCTTTTATGGATGACACAACTCCAAGGTCTCCAATGAAGTTCTATAACCATATAGCCTCCTTTAACGCTTCGCTCGCCGCAATATACTCTGATTCGCACGTTGAATCAGCTACGGTCTCTTGCTTGGAACTTTTCCAAGTTACTGCTCCTCTATTTAGGGTAAAGACCCAGCCCGACTGCGATCGGAAGTTATCCCGATCCGTCTGAAAACTCGCATCACTGTACCCTCATACCCTTAAGTCATCACTCCCATCGAGGACTAGAAACCATTCCTTGGTCCTCCGAAGGTACTTAAGAATATTCTTAACTGCAATCCAATGAGCTCTACCAGGATTCCCTTGATATCTACTGACCATGCTCAAAGCGAAGGCCACATCAGGGCGAGTGCAAGTCATAGCGTACATGATAGAGCCTACTGTGGAAGCGTAAGGTACTCGGCTCATATTAGCTATCTCTGCCTCTGTACTCGGGCTCTGAGTCTTACTCAGCTTGGTAGTGCTTTGGATTGGCAACTCCCCTTTCTTGGAATTTTCCATACTAAAACGCTTTAGTACCTTTTCCAAGTATGTATCCTGACTGAGTCCTATCAGTCTTTTTTCCCTGTTTCTTACTATTCTTATTCCCAGAATATAAGCAGCCTCTCCGAGGTCCTTCATAGCGAAACATTTCCCAAGCCAGGACTTGACCTCCTACAAGGTTGGGACATCGTTTCCTATGAGTAGTATGTCGTCGACATACAATACGAGGAGGCTTACTATACTCCCACTGGCTTTGACATACATACAAGATTCATCTTCGCTTCGCAGAAAGCCAAACTCTTTAACCTTCTCGTCAAAACAAAGATTCCATCTGCGAGACGCTTGTTTCAATCCATAAATGGATTTCTCAAGCTTGCATACTCTATTTGGATGCTTTGCATTGACAAAACCCTCTGGCTGATTCATGTAGACATCCTCAGCCAACTTTCCATTAAGGAAAGCAGTTTTCACGTCCATTTGCCATATTTCGTAATCATGAAATGCAGCTATGGCAAGCATCACCCTAATAGACTTTATCTTCGCAACTGGTGAGAAGGTCTCATCATAGTCAAATCCGGGAGTTTGAGTAAAGCCCTTCGCAACCAATCGCGCTTTATAAGTATGCACTTTCCCATCCATGTTCGTCTTCTTCTTGAAGATCCACTTGCACCCGAATGTCTTACGACCCGGTACATTATCAACCAAATTCCAAACTTGGTTGTCGTACATGGACTGAATCTCGCTGTCCATCGCCTCTTTCCATTTCGTAGACTCTGGGCCTGCCATGGCTTCCTTATAGTTGCTAGGTTCATCCAAATTTACTACTGTACTATCACTAATAAATGTATCCCCTTCAGTAGTAATATGAAAACCATAAAACTGGGGTGGAACACTAGCCCTAGTGGAATGTCGAAGAGGTAAGGACTCATCAACAGGTTCAACAGGAGTTTCCTCCTCAAGTTGAATGCCAGTGTCAGAGTTTCCTTCATCATTTTGATCTTGAATCTCTTCAAGTTCAATTTGCCTCCCATTGTCTTCTTGGCCTATCAATTCCTTTTCTCGGAAAACTTCTCTTCTAGAAACGAAGACAACATTGTCACTCGGTCTATAGAAAAGGTAGCCAAAAGACTTCTGCGGATTGCCGATGAAATAACACTTCTCACTACGAGGTTCTAGCTTGTCGTGAGTCTCTTATCTTACGAAAGCCTCGCAACCCCAAACCTTGATATGTGCCAACGAGGGAGCCTTCCCTGTCCACATCTCGTGAGGAGTCTTGGAAACCTTCTTGGTGGGAACTAAGTTAAGTATGTGGGCGGCAGTATCTAAGGCATACCCCCATAAAGCTATTGGTAACGAAGTCCGACTCATCATAGAACGAACCATGTCCAACAAGGTCCGATTACGTCTCTCAGCCACACCATTCAATTGTGGCGTCCTCGGAGGCGTCAATTGCGAAACGATTACGAAATCTTTTAGATAGTCGTGAAACTCAAGACTTAGGTACTCTCCTCCTCGGTCTGACCAAAGCATCTTGATTTTCCTGCCCAGCTAATTCTCCACTTCATTCTTAAACTCTTTGAACTTTTCAAAGGTTTCCGACTTTTGCTTGATCAAGTAGATATATCCATATCTGCTATAATCATCTGTAAAAGTCACGTAGAAGCGGCAAGCATCCCTTGTGGTGGATCTAAAGGGCCCGCATACATCGGTGTGTATGAGATCCAATAAACCATCACCCCTTTCACAAGTGACAATAAAGGGTGACTTGGTCATCTTCCCAAGTAAACAAGACTCACACGTGTCATCGTCCCTAAGGTCGAATGACTCCAACACTCCATCCTTTTGGAGTTTGGCTATGCGTTTCTTGTTGACATGGCCAAGGCGACAATGCCACAAGCATGCTTTGTCTAGACTAGTAGACGAATCAATATTCAAAATATTATTTCCTAAATTATCAACAATCATCACAGATTCATAAATCCCATTACAAGGTAATGCATTGAAATAAAAGACACCATTCAAATAAACGTTAATAGAACCATTACTATTATCAAAAGAATATCTGAAACCTTGTCTAAACAACCCGTGAAAAGAAATAATGTTTCTTGCCATATCTGGCGAATAACAACAATTCTCTAAATCTATCCCTAACCCATTACTTAACACTAAAGAATAAACACCGACTTTGGTCACAGGCGAAGATCTTCTGTTTCCCATAATCAGGTTCATCTTCCCATGTTCCATCTCCCTACTTCTTTTTAGGCCCTGCATATCAGAACAAATGTGGTAACCACACCCTGTATCAAGAACCCATGAAGTAGCATATGATGAGTTATTAGATTTAATAGAATACATACCTGCAAAGGTGGGCTTGATCTTCCCATCTCTTATGTCCTGCAGATATTGTGGGCAGCTTCGCTTCCAGTGGCCCTTTTAGTGGAAATAGAAGCACTCTGCTTCTTTTGGATCGGAAGAGGGTTTAGCAGGGCCAGCTTTGGTCCCACTTGAGGACGAACCATCACGGGGTTTCCCCTTATGGTGGCTCTTACATGGAGCCTTCCTCTTTTTGCCCTTTCCTTGACCTGTCGCCATCACAGGAGCGGCCACAGCAGGGGACGGTGCAACGGATTTGTCTTTAAGGTTGATCTCAGCAGTCCTCAAGAGTCCTTGGAGCTTGCTCAAGGATACCTCCTCTTTGTTCATATGGTAGGTCATCCTAAACTGATTGTAGCAGGAGGGCAAGGAGTGGAGGATTATGTCGATAGCCAAATCCTCATCAAACTTAACATTAAGTTTGAGAAGACGATCAACATACCTCTGCATTTTCTGCAAATGAGAGGTTAGGGATTCTCCACTCCCCATCCTAGCGGTGATCATGTTAGTAATGATCTCATAGCGCTCTTGCCTCGCGCTCTGGTGATACCTGTCTAGCAAATCCTGATGCATTTCATATGGATACATGTCCTCATAGGACTTTTGGAGTTCGAGGTTCATGGTGGCCAACATGATGCAGTGAACTTTCGTGGCATCACGCTCATGGGCCTCAAAGGCGGCCAATTCTTCAGGAGTAGCAACATCTGGGATGATCTTCTCAAGCTTTTCATCGAGGACATATTCTTTGTCCTCGTAGTGTGTGATCATGAGAATATACCTCATCCACTCGTTGAAGTTTGAACCATCAAATGTTACTTTCTGACACAAGTTCATCAACGAGAATGACCCAGAAGCGTTGTTGTTGTTGTTGTTGTTGTTTGCAGACATCTGAAAAAGAAGGGAACAAAGTTTGATTAGAAATGAATCCCTAATTAAACACTCAAATGAGAAATTAGGGCTAGGATCCAACAACATTATTTACAACTTAGAAAGGGATTTCGTACTCTAAAAGTAAATAATTTGAAGTTAAGTGAATGACGATTCACTAATTCTCACCATGAAAAACGAAAAAAGCAATTTAGGTTTTAAATGTATTGAAAACTCCTAGATCTTTGAGATTCATTGAACTTTTCAATGGCATGTTTAAATCTCGATATGCATTTCAAATTTGCGACTGGGATGCCGAGTATCGCAAAAAAATTTGTGAATAACCATGCGAATCAACGTGGTGCACTCAATGTCTTTATCACCTAATCAATGTGCCGGTAAACCACACATGCTCCATTGATCTATGACAAACATCGAGTCACCCTTCGCTACCAATATCATCCCCAAATTGATGTGCCGGTTAACCACACGCGCTCCATCAACGTTTGACAAGGGTACGAAGTGTAATTCCATGGATTAGCATCATTTTCACATTTTACCCTAAAGTAACTAGGAATGGGAATTTGTAAAACATGTAGTTACTTTATTATTAACATTATACTTTTAATGAGGAGAGGGTTGCCCTATCCTACCCGTTCGGATAACGACCCTCCACCAGTCAAGCAAGCGGTAGGTGTGAGTGTACACCCATTAAGCGTCATTTTATAGGCAGCAACCTTATACCCACCTTATAGACCAGCTTAGTGAATGAGGCCTACTAACGGTAAGACTAGCATTTTAAATTATACATATATATATATATATATATATATATATATATATATATATATATATATATATATTAATTAAGCTTGTAATAATATATAATAGTATAGGGTTGAATTTTAAACTTGTAAAATTCTAAGGGTTTGAAATTTAAATTACTCAAAATTAAACTTTTAATCATAAATTCAAATTTCAAAACTTGAGGGCAAGTATTGAACTTTTCAAAACATAAGGGATCAAATAACAAATAATTCAAATTAACCAATTAATTTCATAATTATCTATATTTGACCTAATCTTAATTTTAGTCATTAGATAATTACCAAATAATTTTTAAATAATCCATATTTATCACATAAACAACTGATATTTAAAAGATTTGAAATTATCTATTCACTTGGCAAGGATAAACACTTAATTAAGATAAAATTTGGATTTTAACTTCACAGAACAAATTAAGCATCAAATCCAAGTCAAAACAGCAGCCAAAACCCGAAAATCCCTCTGCCTGACGAACTGACTCGCCGAGTCAGAACTGGACTCGCCGAATAGGGGCCAACTCGCCGAGTCCAGATACTGACTAGCCGAGTTGAGTCGGACAGGGGCCAAAAACTCGATTTTCAGCAAATAAAGCAGTTAAGCATCACATACAACTGAAACCAATCAAGGCTCTGATACCAGTGATGGGTTATATGCATAAGAAACATTCCTATGTGCTCATACAAACCCTAATGCTTGGATTTAGGTTTCACTATTCAACATGCTTTGATTCCAAGACTTACAAAACCTAATCTAGCATATAAACAACAAAAATAACATATATAATCAGATCTAGATGTTTACCTCTTCAATTGTTGGTTTAGATCTTCTCTTTCTTCTTCTTTTGAGCTTAGAGTCACAAATGAAACTCCTCTAATGGTTCACAAACCCCACAAGCAAGAAGGCAATATGAGAGATGGAGAGAGAGGCTAGAAATCAGCCTAGGGATCTCTTAGAATCATGTGGTAGCCGAAATCAATGCCCTAGGGGTCATATTTATACTTACAGGTTACTAGGGTTTCAGTTTAAACCCTAATGGACATCTTAGCCACCAAGCAGACCATGGAACCTTCTGGAATAAGGCCTTGGACGAAAATATGATGGTTACCCATCATAATTTCATTCACCCTTAAGCCCATTAGGTTTCCTTAACCCAAAACTCAACTATCATACATTTGACAGTTTATACCCGTTTATTCAATTAATCTCTTTTGATCACCAAATTAATTCCTAATTAATTTATGACCAATAATAATAAAATAAATATGATTTCTCCTTTAATATATTATTCTTATAATATATTAATAAATCATAATACTCTCTATTTCTCCTTAAATTACCTTGTCAAGTTGCTTTGGAGAAGGCAACCCAAAAGGACCATGCACAACCGGGTCAAGTACATACCAAATATAGTTACGGGCTTAGACACTATTCCAACAAAAATGAATGTTAAAAGTTTCATATCCTTATACATATGTTGGTAATATCTTGAAAGGGATCAAGACACAAGATTCTTTTGGAGAATTCTTAGCATTTTCATTTGGCAACATTTTGAGCTAGCCTCAAAAGTACATAGCTCATAGTCTTGAACTAGATGAAATTATTTATATTCTATTTGCTTGGAAAATGAATTCATCACTTACGCCATATTATGCATAGGACATGGTACTTAATCACGTTGTAAGCATGTCATAGGATACTAATTAAATACATGGTTAAGTAACTGGATGATTAAGAGAGCATTCTAAGAGTACTTTAGAAGAACTAAGAGAGTGTATACGAGACAATCAGTTTAGAAAGGATCTTTATGGAAAGAGCTACATTAGATGTTAATTTCTAAATAGATATAAATAATTATAAATTATAACTGGATTTTGACATCATTATGGAATGAAGGGTAAGTCTTGTTGGAATGAAGTCCAAGCAAAACATAATGACACAATCTACTACAAAATAAGAATACACTACTTTAGAAGTTGAATTCAAATATGATTAGATGAATGAGATCATTGAAAAACTATGTTGATTTCTGCCATTCACAAATCACATACAAATCTTTGTGACTTCGAGAGTATACTTAATCAAGCTAAGATACTTTTTGTCACGAAAGAACACCAATCATATTCTCCAGGATACTTAACTATACTTAGAGTAAAGTGAAGTATGGAGATGATAGTATTCACATAATTCACACAAATTAATTTTTGTTAGATCCATTGATGAAGTCATTCTTTTAAGCAAATTATGAATGGTCACACTTCAACTATAAGACTTTACTATTCTAGAAATGGGATTTTGATTTGGATTTAGTATTTGGATATTAGAACATTATAAAAACAACTACTAGATAATGCTATGATATATTGGGATATAGTCATCACATTAATACTTGTTGTGTTCTATATTAACATGTTTAATCCATGAATAATGTTATTACTCTAAAAGTTCATAGTCGGTTATAATTGTGGGAGCAGTTATGAAGTAAGACTAATATGAATTAGATTGGTTGACTCTCACTAGATGAAAGTAGGCAAGTGGTTGTAACCAAGTTTCATAGATACTTGTCAGAGAACTGGTATTGAAATGACCCGCATCAAGATCATCTCATGGATCGCTATCATGAATGACACTTAATTAAAAGGTACTATCTTCATGTCCTTAAAACCTAAGATACATATATGGACTTAAGTGTAGGGAGTACTATGCTTTGATATGGTCAAATGTTGTTCCTTAACCAGACAGTTATAAAATCCATTTTCAGGTATGGTGTGAACTATGCAAGAGGCTTATGTAGTCAAGATGGGATTTCTTCCTCTTATGTGTTGAGAGTTAGACATCTAAGGCACCTTACCAAAAGTTGAACAACTAATGAGTTTGATCTCGATCTGTATCTCATGTTCAACATGATGTCTGTAGCAAAGAGATAATTGATAAACTTACCTTATACACCAGTGTAGCTTTGAGCTTTTGGGGAATTAGGTGTTGATAGAATGGCACAAAGTCGTTTGTTGTTGGGGGCATTGAAATGTTGCTAGATGTTCACCACTGTCTATATCAGTCTAATATGAGTCTCGCATATGTGGGAGATTGAAAGGTCTAGCATGCTCAAGAATCATATTAAAGTGATATTGCTAATTAACATATAATACTAATGGGTCACACTAACAACAACTTGATACAATTGATTATTTATTGTAAATTGGTTTTAATAAATATTCAATAAACTCTTATAAATAAATTGGAATTATTTATTTCTAGGAAATAATAATTTTCATTAGCAAGTAACATTATATATAATTCATATGGTATGAATTAATAAGTCATGCACAACATTTTGGATTGGATAAATTCTTTTGTCTTTTACCAAAAATTTAAAGTTTATATTATATAAACTTGGTTCATAAAATATTAAGCTTTTATCTTCTTCCTTTTATTATTTTTCTAAAATAAGAGTCAAAAGACAAGAGTATGGATTTCATGTTTGTTTAATCAAAAGTAATAAGAAGCATGAGAGACATGTAAGCTTTAGGGACATGCTTGTCTAAAGTGGAATGACCTAATGGTTAAAGACTTCACTTTAAGACAATATAAATATGAGGCTTCCACTCTTGAATTGGGTGTTTCATTCTTGCTTCCCAAAACCGTAACCTCGTTAAAGGAGGTTACTCTCTCTCTTTCTCTCTCTCTCTCTCTCTCTCTCTCTCTCTCTCTCTCTCTCTCTCTCTCTTTTCTTCATCTCTTCTTGAAGAGTACTTGTATTTTCATGCCCTCTTTAAGTTCATATTGGTTATGAACTTAAAGCTTAAGGGATTAAGAGTTTATGGACTAGCATTTATATCAAGTTGAGTCATTGATGGTATCTCAAAGGTTCCACATTCTTCATCAACTTCCAAGCCTCCCAAGAGGACCTAAGGAACTATAAAGGTTGTCATTTCTTCACCTCTTCTTTGGTTGGTGTTTAAATCTTTGTACAACCTGCAAAGAGATCCTTAGTGGGTATAAAATGTTAAGTTATGTTCAAAATTTGAAGTCTTCCGTTGTCATATTTTTCTAGTTTATGAAACTATTTTTGAATTAAAACCTAGCATGAACTAGGTTACAACCCGTGGAAATCACGGGTAAAAAATTTATAAAATTTTATCAGACTAATAAGGTATAAGTTTTGTTTAGACTTTTATATTAATTATTTAAAATTAATATATATTTATTTGTGTCACATGTAAATGTATAATTAATAACATCTTACAATTTTAGACTTTTTTATGACATAAAATGGAAACTATCTTATCATTTTATCCAAATTCATATATGCCGTTATCGAATCACATGTAAATATACGGCAACGATGGTTATAGTAAAAACCAAACCGAATGTAAATTGTCCAAGTAGAGGTGTATTATACATGACATGACAATATACTTTCAAATGTATAGTGTAAATGTATATCTCTCTCTCTCTCTCTTATATATATATATATATATATATATATATATATATATATATATATATATATATATATATATATATATATATATATATTAAGGAGTGATGTTATAAAAGCCTACCAATTTATTTCACCAAAAAAGCAATTTATAAATATACAATTAGTAAAAAATCAATAGATAAATTTATTTCTTGGAGGATTGATGGTCTGGAAAAGTCAATTACATATGCCACTCAAAAGACTAAACATTGCATATTTTGACTATGAAAACACTAAATTCCAAAAAAAAACAAAAAACAAAGTACGCTTAACATACTCAAGCAGAGTGCAAAAACCTAAATTTTAGGGTTTGGTCCCTGTTTAAACACCTTATGTCCTCAAGGCCTATCTCATCACTAACCTCCATTATCCCAAAGCAGTCCCCTCGAAACCCTAGCATTCATTTGTGAGATCCTTGAGCTATTGAGTGATTTGGTGTGTTTTTGGTGATTGTTTAAGAAGAAGGAACTCATTGGAGAAGTGTTGATTGGCTTAAAGCTTGTACTTCCAGATTTTATTCATCTTGATCATCCGTTTGGAGGTATAAAGTCTCAACCTTTATGGTTCATTGCTTAGATCAAGTTTTGCTTAGGGTTTTGGCATATTTTGGTCCCTTGGGTTGATTCTTGTGAGTAAAAGCTACTCTAGAAGTTTGGGTTAACTTTTCTTGATGTTTCTGAGGTCCCTTGAGCATAAACATTGTATCTTGATGGATTTGATTCAACCATGCATGAATTATTGTTCATAATGTGAAGTTAGGAAGTTAGGGTTTGATTTTGGATCTATTTGATCCATGCAAAAGCATAAAGTTGACGACTTTATCAGTTAAGACATTCTCAAGAGCTAGTTTTGTGATTTGGACGACTAGACTTCAGGCATTAAGTGGTTAATATGAACTTTTGGGTATCAGGGGAGTACGTTGGGAGTACCCTCTAGGAACGCTCAACGTAATGTGTCCAAGCCCCGATTTCCTTATTTGTTTAGTCTAGTAAGTTGGGGTAATAGGGTGGTACGCTTGACGTACTCACCATAATGGATTTTGTGTCATTTTTGGGCCTTGGGTCATATTGGGAGGGTGTTTGGGAAATCTTTTATAATGACTTTTAGAACTTTTAGCTTTTCCAAAAAAACTAAAAGTTAAAAAAGATGTTTGGGCATTTCAAGAAGTTCTTTTAAAACAATTTTTTGACAATAACAAAAATAAGCTTTTGAAAAGTCATGAATTTGTGACTTTTTGCAACTTTTGGGTTTTTATCTTTTGAAAAGTCAAAAGATGAACCAAACACATTTTAAAACTATCTTTTGTAAAAAGCCAAAAAATCAAAAAGGACTCTTATCAAAAGAACTTTTTAGCATGAAAAGCAATCCTAAACACCCCCTGGGGTTTTGGGCCATAATGGTTGGGCCATGTATAAGAAGGGTAAAATGGTCTTCAATCCTTATTATGATGGATTATGATTTGGAATTTTATGTGTGTTATTACCTTAAATAGTAATTAGGGTTAGTTTGAACGTGTTCAGTTTGAGGAGCCATCGTAGTAGCAGCTTGTGTATGTGACTGTTTATCATCAGATTGAGACGAGTCTTCTCACAGTGTTTGCGGGTCGAAGGCACCAATGCCGACCCATTGCTTTATATTTATAGGATGCTAGTTGTTTGTATGACTCTTATATGTATTCGACAATCACACCATGAGATGCGAGAAATTCGTGATAACATTGCAAATATGACATGGGCACAAAATTTTACTTAAATACAATACTTTTAGTATTAACATTATTTTAATTTTATGTATTACATATTTGTCTTATAATATTGAATCATTTCTGTACATGTCCTTTTATGTCTTCTTACATTTTCTAGCTAGCTTATCAGCTACTTTTTACCAAATGTCATATTTTGATTAGCTAGCTTATCAACTAGCAATTAGCTTTTTAGCTACCATCTAATTTTTCGTCTATCAGTTAGTTTTTTAATTAGAAGTTAACTTTTCAGTTAGTCTGTCAAACATAGCTTTAGTGCAAATTTTATGATTTTTAACACACATTATTAAATAATAATAATTTCTAAGTATACGTAAGAGACCTTTGTGGTTTATAAGTCTAGATATTTTATCCTTAGAATACCGGCTTTTAATTGGGTTTTACATTTAGGCTTGTAACATGATATAAGCTTAATACAGGATGAGTTCATATCATAAATAAACAAATACATGTTTTAATTGATGACAAAACCTAACCCAAAAGCCATTTATAACGACATCTTTTTAAATTCTACATACACATAGATAAAATATATTTGATTTTAATACGACTATTCTATTCCGAAAAATCATGAGATGGGTTCAGTCCAAAGTTGTGCATTTTTGACCTTCGAAACACTCTCCAACACCTCAAATGGAACAATGTCTCCCATTACGATCACCATCTTGGTTTCCAGGTCCACTTGGTAGGATGTCACTCCTGTTTTTATTACCAATAAATTCAGAAAAAATTATTATTATTATTCTTATTGGGACAATAAATATTCATCAATTATTAGAAATTGACAAAATATAGTGTATATAATTATTATGTGATACTGAAATTATTTTATCATACACTTTCTAATCTAAATGTTACATATATAGATAGATAAGGATAGAAAATTTTGATAGTTGGAATTATAGAGGTATGAAGAATGTGCGTTTGTACTTTGGTTCTTTTCTACTTCACCCATATCGAGAAAAAGTATAAAATACACCATTATTTTAATTTATCTAAAAGAAATGTAATATTTTACTTACTAATATTTATCAATTAACTAATTTATATAAAAGAATGATTAATTCTATCCATATTTATCAATTAATAATTAGTCCATGGTATTAAAAACGTTGGTTTTGATCCACATATGCTTTTATACAAAGTACTAGACATACAAAGCGACTAAGATTTTTAATACTCTCCGTAAAAAACATAAAATGGGAAAGTAAATACTATTATTGTTAAAAGTTAAAACTGTTAGAAAATATTTATTAAAAAAATGTTACCTTCCATCTTGGCGATGTGCCTTTGTACCTTCCTTGCACAACCATTGCAATGCATGGACACCCTTAGCACCACCATCTATACATAATGCAATGATAACAAGAAACATTTTTTAAGCAAAAACAATATACAAAAACATAGTCTATTCAATGTAATTTGTAAATTGACAAAAATATTATACATAAAACTCTACCATTGTTACCAATTTATATAACATTTTATAAAGAACAAGAAGAGACGATGAGCATCATAGATGCATAGTTTATTAGAATAGTTACATGTGGTGGAATGCAAAGTTGTCATAAAGAAGCTTAACATAGGATATGAAATTCAATGATCATTGAATTTTTTTAATGATTTTTTTAAAGTTTAAAATAAATATTTTATTGAACTTTTGTATAGTTCAATGTATCGTAGAAAAAAAATATATAACAAAAATAAAATGATAATTTGACAAACCACTAAACTCAATAAAAACATCCATAATTCATTGAATTTTAATAGAGTTCACAATACATCATGTATCATTAAATGGTTAATAAAATTCATATTTCATGATTGGTAATATGATGAAAACATATTTCATATTATTTGAATCAGCTCTTTTTGATATATTAAAGAATAAAAGCATGTTTATAAACCCAAACTCATGTATACCGTGATACATGTTAATACCATTTACTTTCATTTTCGATCTTTATTTTCTTGGTTCCAGTTTAGTTTAACTTATGTTGGGAAACATGAAAGCCAGATTCACAAAATAAGTTTGAAACAATTTTCTTAAACAGACGATAAATACAGTAACTAAACGTACTTCACATGTAAACATCGGTTTGAAAAGAGGATTCCATACTGATATATTATCATATCGATCCTACATGTTACATGTAAGAAGACATCTTTGTGAACGATTATGGAACTCAGGACATTAATTACCTTTGGCTTTAGAAAGAAGGCAAGAGTCTGAGGTTTATCCGATGCATCTTTGGATTGATCGACAAGTGGTTCTGTTTCAAACTCAGAATCGTCTTGGGTTTCAAAATTTTTAATGCAACAAAGACAAGAACTTGCACCGACATTTGAGAGACACAAACTGTCCAATAACTTGCCAAAACTCATAATCGTCTTCCCCATTTCTTTTAACAAAGAAAACACAATATGAAATGCAAGATTTTTAAGCTGAATATATATAAAGATTCATTGGGGATGACCCAAGAAAGTTTGGGGGGAGAGAAATGAGTCAAGACCCAAGTTTCAAGGGGAGATCAAATGTTTGAAAAAGGGTGTTCTTTTATAGTTATAAAATATGATCAATTACTAGTAGATTTTTGTCATGTGATGAGGTACAAAAGACAAGTGAGAGGGCATCTAGTTTCATGTGGTTATGTGCTTTATAATTGGAGCACGAATTTATAATTGTGCATATCTCACATGATCAAGTTGTTAAGATAACCAAAGAGACAAGTGCCACAGCTAGCCTAAAGTCATAAATACATGTGACGGTGATAGGTGTTAAGATAGATAAGGGTATTTCAAAATTATTATATATATATATATATATATATATATATATATATATATATATATATATATATATATATATATATATATATATATATATATATATATATATATATATATATATATATATATATATATATATATATTGCAATTGAAAGTCAAGCGAGATTGTTATTATCAGACTGATATAAGATTCCATCCCAAAACTATCAATTGTTGTATACAAATTTTAATCATGTGGAGAACTATCAACTATTTTAAGAACATTTCTTTTTCTTTTGAAGGATAAATGATTCCCGAACTCTTTACTTTATTTGTTGTTAATCAATTTGATGTCTCATGTGAAAACTGTATTATTATTTTCAGTTTACTAATATTGTTGGTTTATATGTTATCACTTATCACAATAATATGGTTTCTTTATTACTTTGGTACATAAATTTAAATTATTTTTTGGCTTTAATTAGAATATTTAGCGTATGATATCACCATCACATTTATTAAAGGGAAAATGACTCTTGAGGATAATTAACTTTTGCGTTTGTATTCATTTTGTCCCTTTTTTTTGTATTCAATATCATCGAACTTGTTGTTTGTGTTTACCATAACCCTTTTGACCTGCTTTTGACCTGTGATAGCCGGTCAAAAGGTTATGGTGAACACAAACAACAAGTTTGATGGTATATTGAGTACAAAAAAGGAAAATAACCAAATGAAAACAAATGCAACAGTTGGTTACCCTCCTGATTCATTTTCGTTTTACTCATTTACAACAAATCTCACGTCATCTCCTACTGATATTAATGACTTTATGAGATTCATTCTTGCTTCTCTTCAAAACATAACCTACGAAATGACATTATTCATACATGTACAACTTTGTAATGCACTTGAGTATTTATTAGGGGAATCTTGACTAAGCAGACGTATTTCATGATTACATTTACATTTCAATCAAATGATTTATTGTATCATGGATTCTAGACAAGTCTACAAACGAGTGGAATCACAAGTGCTGTGATTTTTGAGTTTACTTAGCTTTTAGATCGAACTCGTGAGATAAGATACAACATCAATATGTACAATATTATGGTGATGTGTAGACACATCACCATAATATTGTACATATTGATGTTGTATCTTATCCCATTAGTTCGATCTAAAAGCTAAGTAAACTCAAAAATCACAGCACTTGTAATTCCACTTGTTTGTAGACTTGTCTAGAATCCATGACACGATAAATCATTTGATTGGAAATGTAAATGTAGTTATGAAATGCGTCTGCTTAGTAAAGATTCCCCTACTAAATATTCAAGTGCATTACAAAGTTATATATGTATGAATAATGTTCTTTCATGGGTTATGTTTTGAAGAGAAGCAATAATGAATCTCATAAAGTCATTAATATCAGTAGGAGATGACGTGAGATTTGCTGTAAATGAGTAAATGGAAAATGAATCAGGATGGTAACCAACTCTTGCATTTGTTCTCATTTGGTCAATTTCCTTTTTTTTTTACTCAATATACCATCAAACTTGTTGTTTGTGTTCACCGTAACCCTTTGACCGACTATCACAGGTCAAAAGCCGGTCAAAAAAGTTATGGTGAACACAAACAACAAGTTCGATTGTATATATTAAATACAAAAAAAAGGGACCAAACGAGTACAACCCAAAAGTTAACTACCCTCAATTGTGATTTTCCCTTTATTAAATTATGCAAATATTGTAATTTTGAAAGGGTAGGCGTGTCATGATAGTCATAAATATTTATAAGGAAGCGACCTTATAATTTTGATATAAATTCCAGAATATATAGAAAAAAATATTCTTTTCCATAAAAATAAATTAATTTGTATCGTCCCTACTCCCTATAGGCCACGAGAGGTCTCATCCGTGTCATGAACATCAAGTACATTATATACATTAATACTTTCAATTATTACTATTTATGTTTCCTAGATAAATTTTTTAAAATATGATATGTTCATGATATTTATAGCATGTAATTGAGGTGATATGTTTGAAACATGGCAACTCTAGAACCTAAAAAGAGTATTATCATCAATTAAGAATGAACGTTCATTGAAATGATTAATATGATGGCGTAACACTATATATAGTAACTTTTTTGTGACAATTATTTGAAGAAAAAATAAACATAAAGTAGAAAACGTATGGACAAATGCTATTTTTTTAAAGATAATTTTTTTTTTTTTTTTTTTTTTTTTTTTTTTTAAGTTTAGTACGTTTGTTTGAAATAACAAGAAGAATAGATTAAGGAGCAAATAAACAAAGTTAGATATAACAAAAAGTAATTATACCTTACATCTTAAAACCATGTAAGCTGTACCTTTTGGCGACTTATATTAATCCATTTAAGGGAGTATGTTATAAATAAATAGCAAAACACTATCAATATTTTAGGTGTATCCGTATTTTGAACCATCTATCTTATGTATGAAATTTTACATCTTAACCATTAGGCTATCATCACGATGCAACTTACATTTTCATATTCAACCATCGAGGTACCAAAAAAGTAAAATATCGTTATCCTTATCCCAATAGATTACTATACCTTTAATATCGTTATCCTCAAGATTCTAAATGGTGTGAGGTGTGGCGTGGCGGTAAGACCAAACCTCAAGCTTAACGAGCCATGACGAGCCATAGCGTTTTTCAAGGCGTGATGTAAGGCGGCGATTTTGTATTAATTTAAAAATTATATTACCACATAAATATAAATTTATATTAAATATAACTACTTTTTAGAAGTGTTAGATTAATAACTAATAACAAAAAGTTAATAAAAACCACAATACCTGTATCTCCGATTAGAAAAGACATAACAAAGAGCAAAAAACTGTGTCTCAAACAAAAAAACACACGCCATAACACGCCATAACGCGCCATGGCGCGTCATATTACGCCTTGCCACGCGCCATGTCTAACAGCAACGTTATGAAGCTTTTCTTAACGACGAAGTCACGCCTCACGCCATGACGCACCTTTTAGAACACTGGTTATCCTTATCCTAACTATTAGTCTCCTAGTTTGTTTATGATTGTAATTAGTTTTTGTATTTAAACCCTTAGTTAATGAAAAGTCGAGCCTTGAAATCATCGGGTTTTTTTAATGGTATCAATGCGGGTTGTAAAATCTGTGGTAAGAAGTCGTTAGAGATGGCGGGAGACAAACCCGAATCATCGAAGGATGGTGGGACCATTGATTCCAACTCACCCTACTACATTCATTCCTCAGAGTACCATAGGAAGGTGCACGTGGATGATGTTTAGATAGACGATGATACTATAATGATTGGGCTCAAGAAATGAATAACTTTCTTTTTGCCAAGACAAAGGCCGACTTCCTCTACTAAACAATTGAGAGTGTAACATCCCATTTTTTTCGCAACCAAAATTTTTATTTTTATTTTTGGTAAAACATTATTTTTCATAAAAACCAAGTCAGGAAAACACGAGTATCAGATACAATCATCCCAAAAATTAGAGTTTCATAATAATGCGAAAATCTCAAAAGTTGTCGATGACAGTGTGTCCAGTCAAGCCTTCGCTTTCCCACGATCTTCTGAAGTACCCGAAATGCATTTAAATCCACAACTGTAATCATAAAACTTAGTGAGTTTCCCAAAATATCACATATAATACATCATAATTGTAACACCCGCAAATTCAGAATTGTCACACCCAAAACCGGAACGCCGGAAACGTTTTGGGGTGGATGACGTCATGTCAAGTATCACAACACATGCATTATAGTAATCAAAGTACAACAAGACATTGCATTAATAGTAATAGTTTTACATGGTTACATTAATACATCAAAGTAATACAAGTAATAGAATAAATACGGCGCGGTAGTAAGCTATCTTCATCACAGCTCCGAGATGTACCTGTCTAATGCTAACCTGAGAATACAAGTTATTTGAAAAGCGAGTATCAGCATTTTTACAAATGCTGGTGAGTTCATAAGTATTTAGTGACATTTCATTCAAATAACTTCATAAAGTAATAGTTTAAGTGTTTACAGTGTATTAGAGTTATTTCCAGAAAATCCTATATTTTCTTTAATCAAAGCAGCCTTCTACCAAGACTGGTCAGTGTTATGTGGTAAAAAGTGGTTTTCCCTTAATTGCTATCATTATCAAAATACTGAATTTGATTATTAAAGAAAGCAAGAGACAACAGGGAAATAACATATGCCTCAGCAGTGAGGACTGCTGACTAAGGCAAAGGAATGATAGACTCCAGGAGAGTATCGAACGAACGACATGTCTGGTTTAGTCTAACAAATAGAGACACAGACCCCAGAAGGTACCAAATGAAAGGTACAGCTGGTAAGGTCCAAAACAGTGAATACAGACCGCATACAATATCAAATGAAAGATACGTCTAGCAAGGTCTAAAACAGTGAATACATTGGATATAGACCCGAGACAGCATCAAATGAGAGATACGTCTTGTAAGGTCAAAACAGAGGAGACAGACCCCCAGACAGTATCAAAGGAAAGATACGTCTTGCAAGGTCAAAACAGTGTGACTCTGAAATTGAATTACCAGCATACAGTGTAAATTGTTGGCGAAATACCGTCACCTTAAGGCCATGAATTATAAGGTAACCCGGGATACTCGTAACCATACTAACCGACACTAGAGTACTAGACACCTTACAAGCGTCTATATAATGTGACATTTGTCACCCCTTGGCTTGGTGAGCCGTGGACTGTAGCTAGCAGTCAGGGTGCGGGGGTATCAATCCCGTATAGATCTATACACACAATGTCCGCTCTCCCTACAGGAGACTCTGGTTACCAACTAGACGACGGAGAAGGCCGTGTCCCAAAGATGCATCCCAAATAGTGGGTAATGACTTCCAAACAGTGGGTAGTGGGTTTCTAATGTAAGTGCTGACCTAGAGGTAGAGACTCTTAACTGAATTGACTGAAGAAAACCCGTATGTCTATGCTTGTGTACATAATATATAACTAATGAATTGTACGACCTTCGGATGGACATCCGATCCCACCAGACCACATCTCAATGAAGAAAAGGAAATAGGGCAGACAAGCCTTCCTAAGTCCTTCAATCATTATTTATATGCATCTATACAAGCACAAACATACATTTAACTACGCTTGAATGTGTATAAAGTGGTATCATACAGTGAAGTATAAGTGTACAGTGGAGCATCCGAGTCGTGAAGTATAAGCGTACAGTGGAACATCCGAGTCATGAAGTATAATCGTACAGAGTGGGATAATTGAATCATGAAGTATAAGTGTACAGAGTGTAAGTGTATCACGAAGTGGAAACCACGATAAGTGAAGTAAGAGCGTCTATCGAGTATAAGCGACTACAAGTATAAGCGAAATAGAGACAATACCAAGTATAAACGCATCACAAAGTGAAAGCGTTATTGAGTAGGAGTTTAAAAATAAGTATAAGTGAAGCAGCAGTAACTAACAAGTAAAAGTATACATGAAAACCTTGGAAAAACCTTTATACTCAGGAAAATCGCATTTGTATTCTTTGGTAAAATAAGTGTGAAAACCTTTAGAAATCTTTGGGAATCTTTCATAAATCAGTTTGAAAATGGAACTTTGATAAAGCAATAAAAGTAAGAATTTGAACAAGTGAAAACCCTTTTTGAAAGCCACTTATAGTGTCCTACTCGGTAAAACAGTGTACAGTAGTAAAATCTTGTGCATGCGGGTTATCCATCACATGTGATTGATATGATAACTGGCATGTTTAACTTGTATTCCCCCCTATAAAACATGTAAAAACATTTAAAAGGTTCATTCAGGGGTATGAACTCACCTGGTGTAAGTAGGTCCGACGAAGGTGTCGTTTGGGCGTTCGGTGCCATGCAAGGACTTGAACACACACAATGACCTATTTAACATATGATAACATATGTTCACATACAATTAGTATATTTAATACTAATTAAACAAATATACGCGCTCACGGGAGCGGAAAACACTTTGGTTAAGTGTTTGGGTGTCCCGGGTAGCGTTTAAGGGTGCGTATGGCTTAGGAATGGAGTTTACTCTCCAAGAGTAAACCCCTAACACCATGTTTACGGCCTAGGGACTACTCACCATGAGTTTACGGCCGTAAACTCATGGTGATGGGTTCTAGGGTGTTTTAAGGCTTCTACTTGCTCATGGGATTATTCTAAGTACTTTTCGAAAAAGGCATGAGTGGGTTTGAGGCTTCTAAGGGCATGATCTTGGAGTTTACGGCCTAGGGACAACTCCTAAGGGATTTTATGGCCGTAAACTCTCATCCTTAGAGTTTTGTGAAGATTAAAGCCCCTAATACCTTGCTAGTAATTTATAATGAAGTGTTATGCCAATTTGGGGGATTAAAACTATCATTTTGGCACATTTAGGGGTGTTTACGGCCTTGGTACATACCTGGGCTGTAAACTCCATTTTCCCCTTCATTTTGATGTGTTTAATTGATTCAAACCCAAAGGACAAGCCCCTAATTTATGTCTTAAGCCTTGGTATGAATTTAGGGCACCCTTTAACATGTTTTTATGAGTTTACGGCCCTGGAACTATTTCTTGGGAAGCTTTGGCCGTAAACTCCTAAATGGAGGGTATTTGACATGTTTAAGGTCCCCAAACTATTTTTAGATGATTCTAGGATTTATTCCAAGGCTATTGGTGGAGTTCTATGGCTTTTAAGCATGTAAAAATGAGTTTACACCCCATGTTTGAGGGGTTTACGGCCCAAGCACATTCCTTGGCCGTAAACTCCTATTTGCTCCTCAAAATTCATGACTAGGGTGTTCTAAGTCCGGATTTGCTAGCCATAAGGTCTTATCTAAGTCCCAAAGTTGGTTTTGAGGGGTTAAATTGCTTAAAAACCCACTTATTAAGTGTTTACGGCCCAAGCATGTTCCTTGGCCGTAAACACATGTTCCAAGTCCAATTCTATGCTATAAACACGAATCATAATGTTTAGAATAGTCTAGGGTAGGCAGACTTACAATTTGGAAGCGTTTGGTTGCGGATTTGGGGCGAAAACGGGTCTAGAGAGAGAGAGAGAGTATAGAGAGAGAGAGAGAGAGGGTGGAAAAGCTCCAAATGGAGTTTACTCCCCTTTATATATGGGTGGGAGTTGGAGCTCAGAGGAATTTTACCCGATACTGCCGTTAAACGGGGCTTTTGGGGTCACCCGATTTAGTGGTCGTAATAATAAAAACTAACTTTTTCCAATTAAATGGAAATATGTGTTATGTGTTTTTATTTCTTTTTATCACGACTTAACGACATATTAATGTAAACCAATGGAATGTTTATTAAATTGACGCCCTCTAATTAACGGAACTTTTATACAGTGGAATATTCCGTTAACGGTAACAGAGAAGTGTAACGGGACAACTTGGGTTGTCACAAGAATACACATAATAAGTAAAAATTATTAAAATTAAAATTCTCGAATAGGATAATTTGTAGTCGTGCGTGCTGCAGACTATATAATATAAGTTTTGTATTAGGAAAAATAGGAAAAATCAAATGAATCGTCCGTAAATCGTAAAAATAAGTGCACCAATATATATATATATATATATATATATATATATATATATATATATATATATATATATATATATATATATATATTTATTTATATATATATATTGAAAGTATACGTCGACGTGATCCATAAAATATAAATTTCGTAGAAAGAGTTCATATGAATGAGATATGAATTTTACAAGATATAAAAATCAACCGCGTAATTAAAATTATTAACGTAAAAAATGTACGAAGAGAATGGTTGACTTTTAGGTAAAGTCAACAAAATCAAAATCGCAGTACTCTTTAAGATATAAATTTTGGTAAAAGGAACACCAAAATCGGAGTCCGTACGAGAGAGTTATGATTTTTGCAAAATCACTAAATCATAAATATAAGGCAAAAATAAATTCAGACACAGCTGATGAAGTCTAAATGAAAGTTACAGTACTCGTTGAGAGCTACGTGTGGAAATAAAGAACGTTAAACACTAGAGATAAGTTGGTGTCACCCACGAATAGAGTTGGTATTAAAAGAGGGTCAGAGGAACTGTAATCTAGTCTAGGGATAAACTTAGACTTGTGGAAGGTACCTAGTTCAATTAAGTTTGATATAAGGTAGTCTTATTAAGAGAATATGCATAACCTAGGAACGGATAGTAAAGTTCTGTTTTGTGGCACTTTCAGGTGTTGATATACGGTAGCTCCATACGGGAGTGTGATATAGTACTCCCCTTGGGATAACCAAATATGGTGGGTCCCGATCAAACAACTGTAATGATATGTCTGCATATTCTTGGATAACCAAAAATAGTAGGTCTTGATCAGACGACTGTATTGGTATGTCTGCATATTCTTTGTGACTTACACAAGCCAAGGAAGCGCTAGCTATGTAGTCAATCTTTTAAAAATTCATCAAGAGAGATAATTTTCCCCTAATAATCATGGCCTAGGATCAGTGAGGATCGGTAGGAGTAGATATGTAGGAATGTAAGCCTATATGCATATAGTATGATAACGGTTGGTTTCGCAGGTCTGATAATTAAGGAATATTATCGTATCAATATTATGGGATTGAAATACCTATGTATCTCACTAGGTTTCATCAACCTGACCCACTCAGTTTATATGCATCACAAGTATCAAGACTTAAGCTACTGGAACTTGATTAGTATGTTGAGTGATTATGAGACAACTTGCAATAGTATTCAGGACCATCAGGACTTTATGTTGTAACTTATGCATATGTATTGATTATGGCATCCTTAAGATTTTAACATTTTGGAAATAAAAATTTGTAATCAAAATGATCTTTTGTATTGGTATTTTCTGCAAATATAAATAAATTATTTTAAAGGGTAAAAAAAGTTTTAATTGGTTATGAAAATTTAAGGATGTCACAGTTGGATTTAGAGCATTAGTTTAAGCGAACTATGAATTTGTAGCATTTCTAGACTTAAACTTAGAGGTTAAGCAATGATGACAAGGTGTGTGCACTAGGATATTTTAGGGTATAGTCTTTAAATTATATTACGTGCTACATAAGAAATTAATATATATATATATATATATATATATATATATATATATATATATAACATAACATAGGTTAAATACCTTATTTGCTATATTATGCACTAACATATTTTAGAAACTCCTTATATGTGCTAAATGATATGTATAACACGCCTTCAGTTTTTTACATAAATTGCTAAGTACTGGAAAAGTTGAGGTCTGTTGCCGACCTAGTATTAGGAAATTTTATGTGTTCAGATTTCTAAACATTTAATTACGGTATTAGAACTGACATATAACTTTTCAGTGTAATAAGGAGGATTTCGCATCTAAACCATCCCTACATATATTCTCGTCTTGGTATGCTAAATGCTTGCTTGGGTATATAAAACGTCATCACAATCACAAGGAGCAATAGAGTCGTCAATAATGAAGGAGGTCCAACACCTTAGAACGTTGAAGTAGTTGTTGCTCAAATCCTGATGAATGAATCTCGGGCAATGATGCAAGAAATGCTCGATCAACAACGACGTTTGTTTAGGGAGCTCTTAGCTCAGGAACTAGCTAATGCTAGAAGAGGAGCACATGTGATCAATGAGCTAGTAGTTGTTGAACAAGTCAACAATGGACCGATTCCCTCACATTCTATGAGGGGTTTGATGGGTTTTGAGCATAACATCAATCTTATGGTGCACATGTAAATCCTATGGATCTAGTTTGTCTAGTGTACATGCAATAATCATCCAAAGCTCATAAACCCCAGATCTAGCATACTATAATCGAAATTAACATGTAATTATGGTTTAGATGTTACATTGATTGTTATGTAGCAATAACAATCAAAAACCTTCTTGATCTTGACTCCTGAAAGCTTAGTGCCTCAAATGTTGCACCTCTAATGGAGTCACAAACACCATTAGCAACAAGATGATTTAGGAGAGGGAGGAGGAGGCACAAAATTCATCCAAGGGTTCTCTTAGAAGGTTCAGGATGAATTTGGGAGCCTTAGGGTTCCTTTTATAGGTGAGCTGCTAGGGTTTCAGTCAAAACCCTAATTGAATTGCTTAGCCACCAAGCAGCCCTTTAGATCCTTCCAGAATCAAGGCATGGACGATTTCTAAGTGGGCTTCCACCTTGAATTCATCCACCTTATTCCTAAGGGATCTACAACCCAAAACCAATTATCTTATAATTGCAATTCCAGTCCCCTAAGTTTAATTAATCTCTTTTGACCACAAAATTAATTCTAAAATAATTCTTGATCACTATTTTATAAACAATATGATTTCTCCTTTAATATATTATTCATATAATATATTAATAAATCATCATTAATCCTCTTTCTCCATAATTCATCCTATCAATTGTTATGGTGAAGGCAACCCAAAAGGACCATGCTCATAATCGGATCAAGTACATACCAAAATAGTTATGGGCTTAGACAGAGTGGCGGAGACAATAAGGGGGCATGTGAGTGTTGAGCCCCCCCTAAGTCTCTTAATTTATGTATTACATATATAGTGCATTTAAAGCCCACATAAGATAACTAAACACCGAAGCCCCTATCATTTTTATTTAATCTCTAAAACTTTGAAACAAGTAGACCTCATTTGAAATTAATTAATTTTTTAACAAACCAAAAAAACAAGTTTAATCTTAATTTATATCGTAATAACTCAATCCTGCAGAATTTAAAACCCTAAAAAATTAGCAGACATATTGCAGCCTTTGCTCCCTTGCGTAAAAGAGAAAAGGAAGAAATAAGGTTTTCATCTTTTGTGACTGAGAAGAAGAGATCAATATCTATTATTTTAAATTGTTTCAACCTTTTCAGTTAAGGTAATTCTGTTGGCAATGTTTATCGCAAGGTTATGGAGAAAAAGGTCAAGAAGCTATTGTTTGTGATTCTCATTGGAAACAAAAGGTAACTTTTATTGTTATCATTTTATTTGTTTTTATTTGTATCAGTTTTGTTTCTTTATTGCTTTCAATAACTATTTATCATCGTTTAAATAAATCTTAAAATTTAATAGGTTGAGATAAGTCTCAAGAAATGATTTCAAGCTGTAAAAAGAATTAAATCAAAAGATAATTATCACTGTGTCTATTACAATTAAACAAAAATACACTTATAACTTATTGATTGCTAATTTACTATCTTATATCTTATGTTGTTATTTTTATTTTGTTTTTTAGCTATTAACTTCTCAAAATAACGAGTTGTTTGACAAAACCTATTTGTCAATTGTTATTTGTTTGTTAAACAAGAAAGTTTTTTCAATATCATGATTGTTTTTTATAAATATGCCCCTACCTCTAGTGTTTTTCTTACCAAGAACCAATCTAGAAAAGAAAACATTGGGTGTTTCTTTGGAATTGTTTTGAAGTTTTAGTTACGGTCCCCTGGTTCTTGTGTTTGTATTCCACCTTGGATTACAATGTAAGCCCCCCTTATTTTAAAATCTTGGCTCTGCCTCTGCTTAGACACCTAATCCAACAGTCTCCCACTTGGATGAGTCTAATAACTATTCTGCAAGTATGACTTCAAAACCTGATCAACAATCGTAGCTTTCAAAAGCCGCTGTCAACTTTGATCTTATCAGAAACGTGTCCTTTAAATAAGGGATCATATATTCCTCCATTCTAGATATCGTATAGACATGAGACATGAATTATAATCATTCTCTCAGTCTATGTGTTGTTTCCTGATTTCCGATTTATGACGATTGACAACAGACTACAAGATATTATCGTCTCACTAATCACTCGTGATAAAATCCATGAAGTGACTCAATTGAGCGTGGGTTTAATCCAATACTCAAATCTTATTTCATAAGTACTCATGAACGTTGCAACAGACTTTTGCTATGTCTAATACACTTTAGACAATCTACAAGCCAATTCATGACAATCTTCTTTCATACCTACTTCCAAAGTATGAGCGATTTTGGATGGTTTAAATAATCTTATTATTTGGGAAGTCAAAACATGTGAAGTGAAACATAAGAATAATCAAATCCAATATGACCTCAAACTTGTGATCATAAATAAAACACCTTTTATTTAATCACCATATTGATTACACATTATTAATTGTATAATGTTTTGGATAATCAACTTATTACTTTAATTATAACAACAGTTGTCCCATGATCCAAGCATGCATACTATGTTTACCTATGGTCCTTACTTTGTGAAATAGATCAAATGAACACATTTACAATGATGCTCATTTTTCAATTCCCAATCCTTATCATAAGTGTAAGAATATCAAATTCTTGTCACTATTAGAACGTGTTAGATTCAAAAAATTTACACAATGATCCTTTTGTAATGTCAAAGCACCAAAGTCACCAAGACTTTGCCAATGAAATTACAAAGTACTATATGAAGTCTCACATTCAAAGTACATTCTTTTGAACATTTTTTTTGCATAAAAGTTTCTAATCTACATAGATTTTGAATATCCAACTCCCATTATGGAAACATTTCCATATTTGCCATATGAAAAATCATTCTAAATAGAGTCCTATCTATTCATAATAATGTCAATATGTTCCATCCAATATTATACTTCCAACTGTCCACAAGTGACCAATCCTTGGCGAACCTTAGATTGTCCTTGATAGTTGTTTAATTAATTTTAGTCATATCCGGTTTTGGTCCTTTTTCCCTCTTAATGCCCTAGCCATTTGGAAAATCAGAATGGACGAATATTACACGATATCTAATCGATCCTATACCCGAAGTGTATAGGATACAATACATAATGTCTGACATAAAGACATGATACTTTACCAGTCTCTCGCTATCATATTGTCATATATAGAATTTCCTTATGTTGAATCTTTTCAACATATCATTCATATATGTCTTTTGACTAAATTTGATTAAAATTTCTCAATCTAAGCTTTTAGATTTGAAATAAATTATAATTTCCTCTCCGTTAGTTATAGCAAAACAATTTTTCAACCTCTGCAACTTTGCGAATTTAAACTTTTGTTTTCTATAATTAATATTGCTAACTTGCAACATAATAATCATGCTCCCACTAACACGATAATTATATCCTTACCAGCATAACACTTATGCTCCCACTAGCTTTGACATGTATTTAGAAATCAGTTGAACTTCTAGATATCTATACTTATTGACTTTCTTCCCAAAGTTCATATTTCTAATACAAGATGCTTCGATAAACCTTTATCCAAGCTTCTCAAACTCATACACCTTTCCTTAAAAATCTCATATGTGTGTCTAAACCATTTTAGAACTTATATCAATAAGTATTAAATGTTCAAACTAATTTCCAAATCTCACAATTTGAACTATGAAGAGGGATGCCGTAATCATAATCGAATTTGAGCACGCAAATATCACAATTGCTATCTCCTTAAAATCTCTTAGTGAAAGGGTTTCTCACAATCATTTTCATGAATGAGAGAAACCTTATGACACTTATATTTTATGGTGTGTGCGTTCCTATCCATGTGAATTTGTCATAACCATAATCATAAGACAGGGTTTGTGAAAAATCCAAACTCATATGGACTGAACTGGTTCAATCTTTATTTCTTGCCTCATGGCAGCACGAGCTCCCACCATTGCTTCTAAGTTGTTAAGCAACTCACCTATACAGATTAATGAACTTTCATTAATCAAGGTGCTTTTCCTTTATGCATTCAAATGAGAACTCGTTGAACTCACATGCATAGTTAACTTAATTGGAATGACACATAAAACAAGAATATGTCAACTAGAGATTGATCAATTCTTGAAGCTTTTCAAGATCATTAAGACTCCCACTGACCTCTTGACATATAAGATTCCCTTGTCAAGAAACATTTCTTGACAAACAAATACTCAAGAGTTAGTGCGTATTCTTATCAATAATTCTTCTTATTCGTTCTGCCATTCATTGAAACCTTTCAATGATTTAGAATTACACTTAATCTTGTAAGCATAACCACATTTACTAGACTTTTAGTAAATCATCACGAATAATCTTATTGTTATTTGTGGTGGACTTGACCAGTGCGCAATATCGCATACCAGATCTCTTAGTCTTTCACTTGACTCATATACTTATGTGAACAATGAATTATCTTAATTTCCTAAGTACCAAGATTTGCATACATCACATGACTCAAATCATATGATTCCAAGCTTCTGTCGAATTTAAACTTGGCAAATGGGAATCTTTCCTTACTTAGAAAATTACGACACTAGCATAAATAACATAACTAAGAATCACATCCACTTAATATTGCTTATAATAGAAACACACAAGCATCAATTTTCACAAATAACATTGCAAGGAGATATAAATAAGACAAAACTCAAAATTTATTTTATTTATAAAAGGTGTGGAAAAACTTGTCCTTACAACGCAAATTCAAATGAAAACTATGTTATCACATATTCCTAAGCAATCCATCATAACTCGAAGCAGCAGCTCAAAAATCCGATCATCGAATCATGCGATCGAAATCTATTTCTTCGCGATTAGACTCAACTCACTTCTTCCTTTAAGTTTCCTTTCTTTTCTTTGATCCTAAAACACATCCAAATGCAATCCTATCACATCATCTATTAAGAATCTAAAATAGAAAACTTAATAGAGTTAGATAATGAATTTTACCTGATGCAGAGTCATACAACTTGACTCTCCCATCTTCGCGATCTCTCAGGTAAAATTGGCAGCTTTGCATCCAATACACATTCTCTTGGCAATAGAAACTAATGGACTCTTTTGGAATGGTACACAAGACAATTTCAGACTTAGCCTTTCCCTTGCCTAGAGAAAACCTTTCTGGACTTCCAATGTTGCCATTATCAATGTCCATGGAAGTTTGGGACATTGATTTACCAGACAGATTTGCTTGACCAGTGCGCCAAATCATCGTTGATTTAGCTGCAATAAGCAAATAAGTCAAATCAGTGAGGGTCATGTCGTGGTCCATCATATAGTACTCTCTAATGAACTCACTATATGAGTCAAGAAGTGATTAAAGAACCTAGTCAACAACCAACTTCCTTAAGACTTCGACACCCAACTTTCCCAATTTGTCGAAATGCAACTTCATGTCCAAGACATGAGCACATATAGACTTTCCATTTGCATGTCTTTTTTCTAATAGGGCTTGAGAGATCTTGAACTTTTCAAGTCTTCGAACACATGGGTCAGGGAGAACTATTGGAGGAGGTGTAGGAAATAAAGCATGATTTCCATTTCCACAATCCAATCGTGGAACATCATCTTCATGTGGAAATTTTTTTCCAAAGGATTTGGGAAGACCATAGTTGTTAGATTTTGACATCTACAAAACGGGAGATATTCAAGTTAGTTGATTGAGTCCTTAATAAAACACCTAAATGAGATATTAAGGGTAGGACCCAACACAATATTCTACAACTCGGAAGAGGGATTTCGTAATCAAGTTGCATAACATTTGAAGGTAGGTAAATGACGATTTACTAATTTCCACCATGAAAAACAAAAAGAAAATTTAAGTTTTAAATGAATTGAAACTCCTAGATCTTTTGAGATTCATTGAACTTTTCAATGGCATGTTTAATCTCGATTATGCCCTTCAAGTTTGTGACTGGGATGCCAAGGATCACAAACAAGGTGTGGATAACCATGCAAATTAGCTTGGTACTCTCGAAGACGTTTATCTCCTAATCAATGTGCCAGTTAACCACATACGCTCCATTGATCTATGATAATCTACGAGCTACCCATTGTCATCCTTCATTGGTCCAATATTAGTGTGCCGGTTAACCACACACGCTCCACTAACGACCAACAAGGTGCAATGTGCAATTTCATGGATTAGCACCAACTCCACATTTTTCCTAAAGTAACTAATATTTGAGAATTTATACAAGTGTTTAGTTACTTCGTATTTCATTATACTTATAATGGAAGGTTGTGTCTTATCCTACCCGTTCGGCTAACGACCCTCCATTAGTCAAGAGTGCGGTGGGTAAGAGTGGATATCCATTCAATCGTCATTTTATAGGCAATTTCCTTAAACACCCCTTATAGACCAGCTTCGTGAATGAGGCCTACTAACGGTAAGACTGACTCTTTACTCATACATATATAATATTAAACTTTTAATTTTATATAGTATAAGGGTGTATTTTATACTTTTTAAATACTAAGTGGTTTAAATTGTTAATGAATTAGACTTTTAATTGATTAATCTTAAACCATATAATTATGGATTTATTAATTATCTCTTTTAATTAAACACTTAATTAACTTAATAAACCATAAGGGTGTAATTTGAACTTTTCAAAATACTAGGGTTGTAGAATTTAATATTTCAAAATTAAAACTTTTTAATTAAATTTTAAATCCCAAAACTTGAGGGCAAATTTTGATACTTTTCAAAACTTCTAGATCAAAATTAAAACAATTTAAATTAATCATATAGTTTTATCTTTATTAAAAATTTGACCTAAACCCGTTTATTATGGTAAGATAATTCAAATCAAAATTTACAAATAACTAATATATCATATAATCTTGTAATTATCTTAAAATTTGACAATCATCCTTCAATTAGATGAAAATATTCATTACCATATTTAAAAAATGATTTTAATCAATTAAAACAACTTATGGTAATTATCCTAACCTAATTAAGATCAAAAATCCGAAAAATCTGCCATCTGACCCGACACCACCTCGTGATGGCTCGCCACCTCGTGGTGATCAGGCAGAAAGCAAAAACGAAATTTTTCTAGCTTTGAACAATTCACATTAGAAAAATACATTAGATAAACAACCTAGGCTCTGATACCACTGATGGGTTTTGAGCATAACATCAATCCTATGGTGCACATGCAAAACCTAAAGCTTTGGATCTAGTGTCTAGTCTACATGAAATAATCATCTAAAGCTCATAAACCCTAGATCTAGCATACTATAATTGAAATTAACATGTAATTAGGGTTTAGATATTACCTTGATTGTTATGTAGCAATAACAATCACAAACCTTCTTGATCTTGACTTCTGAAAGCTTAGTGCCTCAAATGTTGCACCTCTAATGGAGTCACAAACACCATTAGCAACAAGATGATTTAGGAGAGGGAGGAGGAGGCACAATATTCGTCTAAGGGTTCTCTTAGAAGGTTCGAGACGAATTTTGGGAGCCTTAGGGTTCCTTTTATAGGTGAGCTTCTAGGGTTTCAGTCAAAACCCTAATTGGGTTGCTTAGCCACCAAGCAACCCTTTAGATCATTCCAGAATCAAGATCTGGACGATTTCTAAGTGGGCTTCCACCTTGAATTCGTCCACCTTATTCCTAAGGGATCTACAACCCAAAACCAATTATCTTATAATTGCAATTCCAGTACCCTAAGTTTAATTAATCTCTTTTGACCACAAAATTAATTCTAAATTAATTCTTGATCAATATTAATTAAACAATATGATTTCTCCTTTAATATATTATTCGTATAATATATTAATAAATCATAATTAATCCTCTTTCTCCAAAATTCATCCTATCAGTTGCTATGGTGAAGGCAACCTAAAAGGACCATGCTCATAATCGGATCACATAGATACCAAAATAGTTATGGGCTTAGACACCTAATCCAACAGGTTCAAGAAGGAAACAATGATGACTCGAAAAGTTATCAAGGAATGGAGGAGCTAGAGGTCCAGAGAAATGATGAGCCTAGTGGCTACTACAAGTATAAGGATTTCATGACTTGCAAGCCATCATCATTTAATGGGAAGGAAGAACTTGTATGAGTCATGGATTGGATATCGGAGATGGAGTCGGCCTTCATAACGTGTGGAGGCATGGGCAAGCTACAAAATGCCTACGTTGGGAAGCAGTTCAATGGCACAAAACTTTGTTGGTGGAACATGTTAGGGAAGATTGTAAGCCCCAACAAGCCACTGCGGCTGACATGGGACAAATTCTTGACCCATTTCAATAGGAAGTTCTGTTCAGCTGAGAAAATGTTGGAATTGGAGAATCAATTCCTGGCTTTGAGAAATGGAAGCATGTCAGTGGATGAGTACATCAATGCTTTCATTGGTAAAATGGAGTTCGCCCTACGACTTGTTCCGGATGAACTAACCAAGATTGAATGGTATGCAAAGGGCTTACCATGAGAGTACACTGTGCCGGTGAAGCAGGAACATACATTTGAGGCGGTTGTCTGGGTTGCAAAGTATGTCAAAGGGATGATAAAGAGAGAGGGAGCCAATAATGTTGAGGGAAGCAACAACAACAACATCAGTAAGAAGAAGAAGTATTCAAAGTCAAGCAACGAGTTTGTAAGCAACCAGGAAGGGAAATGGTGTGACCATTGCAATAAGAGGCATTCTGGTGACTGTGCCATCTGCTAAAAATGCAATAAGTCAGGGCATATATCTACAAACCGCCTAATAAAAGGAAAAGTTTGATTCACTTGTGGAGAAGAAGGGCACATGAAGGCAGAGTGCCCTAAATCTAAGAAGAAAATCTCAAGGAACCTACTAGCAAAGCTCAAGGGTAAAAGCTACCAAATGATCCTTGATGCAGCGGATGCCATTGCAGGAAATCAAGAGTAGGAAACTACTTGTCTGAAGAGCGATATATGAGTAGTCATCCTATATAGATAGTAATCGAACATGAAGCCCAATATAAGGGGCATAATGTATAAATAGATGTTGTAATCATTTTCAAAAGTTATCAAATTTCTAGTTATGTTACATCATTTTATAGCATTAAGAAATTATGATTTCAACATAATGGTTTGGTTGAGAATAACTTCTAGTACAGTGTGCCTGTAAGTAGGACACTAAACGAGAAAGAATTTATACCCACGGTTGGAAAATAGAATTACGGTTGAAGAAACACATGGGAAATGCTCTACAAGAAAAAGTGTTGCACTCCTACATGTTGGTTGGATCCGGGAGAAAAACAGTTTACGAGCACAGAGATGATGCATATTACTGATGATAAAGTGAAGATAGCTCATGATCCTTTGCATGTGGTGAGAGAAAGGAAAAAGAAGTACTCAATGAAAAAGCACCGACTGAATACCTTCACGGTGGGCAAGAAAGTAATGTTGAAAGTCTCACCTTGGAAGGGGATCATTCGCTTCAGCAAGCAAGACACGTTAGGACCCCGTTCCATTGGTCCACTTGTGGTGTTGGAGCTGATCGGTAGTCAGGCCTACATTTTGGAGTTACCACCAGACATAGAGGGGAGCCATGATGTGTTCCATGTTTTGTACTTGCATAAGTGTTTAGCCGAAGAGCCAAGCATATTACCTATGGATGAGTTGCGAGTTGATGAATCGAAGAGTTTGGTGGAGGAAATTGAGACAATCTTGGAACATGAGACTAAGCAGTTATGTAAGAAGATGGTTGAACTTGTAAAAATCTTGTGGAAGAAAAAACATGAAGTTGATATAACTTGGGAGCTCGGGGATGATATGATGGCTCGTTATCCTCACTTGTTCATTCCAGTTTCTAATTCTGAGACGAAATCCTATTAAGGAGGGGAGGATTGTAATGACCCAAACTTCCTATTCAATTATCAAGCCTCTAACTCACTTTGAGAGAGTTCTTAAATTTTCTTTCCATTTTTGGAGTGTGTGAGTGAATCTCATGAAGAAGGTGTCGAAATTGAAGCATATTTAGAGGATTCTTGGTGTTGTTCATGAAAATTCTTACCTTCTATTGGTTCTCTTGGAATCATCTAAGAATTTCTAGAAGGTATAAGTCACTTTCTTACCATCCATCTCCATTTTCTAGTACTTGTATTAATCCTTGAAGAATTTGGTGATGTTTTTCAAAAGTTGGAAATTTGGACAGAAATGTTGATATGTGTTGCAAGGGTCGTAAATGTTGGATTGGTGTCTAAGCCCGTAACTATATTTGGTAAGTACTTGAGCCAGTTGTGCATGGTCCTTTTGGGTTGCCTTCACCAAAGCAACTTGACTGGAGAAATAAATAGAGAAAGAGGTTATTAGGATTTATTAATATGTTATAAGAATAATATATTAAAGGAGAAATCATATTTGTTTAACTAATATTGGTCAATAGTTAATTAGGAATTAATTTTGTGATCAACTGTAATTAATTAAACTAGAGGGGCTGAATTGTAATTATGTGATAGTTGCAAAGTAGGGCAATGGTTATCCTTGTTAAAGGTTGGACAAATTCAAGGGATAAGATATCCTTGAAATCGTCCAAAGGTCCAAGAGATAAGGGCTTTTCAAGGCTTATCTTATGATTGCTTGGTGGGCAAACAACTAGATAAGGATAAGGACTGAAACCCTAATGTCAACCCTATAAAAAGACCCCTAGACCTTAAGAAATCGTCCACTTGCTTCTAGGAGATCCCAAGGCCGATTTCTACTTCTCCCCTTCTCTCTCTATAGCCTCTCCAATTGCTTGTGGTGTTTGTGAGCCATTAGAGGCACTACACTTGTGGTGCTTGCTTTCAAGACTTAGGGTTTGAAGATTTAAGTAGTTATTGCAATATAACAACAAGAAGAGGTATGTGATCTAACCTTATATATGAATTTCGAAAATAGCAAGCTACATTAGAGTTTTATTCATGTGTTCATAATGTTGTGTATCTAATAGTGAAAACATAGATCCAAATTAGGGTTGCATGCACACATAGGATTGTTTGTATAAAACCCATCAGTGGTATTAGAGCCTTTGGTTAACTTGTTTTCAATTAGTATTATACAATTGTATGAACTTGAAAAATTAGGGTTTATAGCCAATAAACCCTAGGAGGCATGCAATTTCGAGATTAGGGTTTCCTAACCCTAATTTGCGAAAATTATGAAAATGTTTTTTGAATCCTTTCCATTAATCCAAGATTTCGAAATCTAGGGTTTGCAAACCCTAAGATTTCGAGATTAGCCTCCTTCCCCAAGATAAGATCCTAAATTTTAGGGATTTGGATAATCCCATATCTTGTAATTATCTTTTAATCGTTTAATATGGTAATTAAAGATTTTGAATTATCCCATCCCCTTATTTTCGAAATTTAGAGGGATTAAAGGGATTAGGATAAGTTAATTGTTTAAATGGTAATTATCCTTATGATTTAAATAATCCCTTATGATTTGATAATTTAAATTAATATTTTAATTTAAGATAATTATTAAATCAATAGTTTTAATATTTAAAATTTTAATTTAAGTGGTATTAAATTCGAAAATTTTAAATTGAAGATTAAAACCCTAGTATTTTGAAATGCTTAAAATACACCCTATACTATTATATTATTACAAGCTTAATAAATATATATGTATAATTAAAAGGCTAGTCTTACCATTAGTAGGCCTCATTCACGAAGCCGGTCTATAAGGTGGGTATAAGGTTGTTGCCTATAAAATGGCGCTTAATGGGTGTACACTCACACCCACCGCTTGCTTGACTGGTGGAGGGTCGTTAGTCGAACGGGTAGGATAGGGAAATCCTCTCTTCATTAATAAGTATAATGAATCTATACAAAGTAACTAAACATTTTTTTAAAAAATTCCCAATCCTAGTTACTTTAGGAAAAAGTGAATTGATGCAATCCCATGAAATTACACTTTGCACCCTTGCTAAGAAGTTAGTGGAGCGTGTGTGGTTTACCGGCACACTAATTGGTTCTAAGGAAAGGTGGCAAAGGGTGATCCATTGTTTGTCATAGTTCGATGGAGCGTGTGTGGTTTACCGGCACATCGAATAGGTGATTGTAACAATGAAGGCACCATGTAGATTTGCATGGTTATTCACACCCACTGTGTGATCCTCGGCATCCCAGTCACAAACGAGAGAGGCATATCGAGATTTAAACATGCCATTGAAAAGTTCAATGTATCTCCAAGAAAATCTAGGAATTCTCAATAGATTTAAAACTTAAGATTATGTTTTTCATGGTGAAGAATTAGTGAATCATCATTCACTTACCTCCAAATTATTTGCGTGTTGGATTACGACATCCCTTTTCTAATATGTAAATAATGTTGTTGGGTCCTAGCCCTAATTTTCCATTTTGGGTGTTTAATTAGGGATTCAATTCTAATCAAACTTTGTCTTTTCTATTTGTAGATGTCTAACGCAAACAACGCTGCTGCTAGCTCATTCACGCTAATGAGCCTTTGTCAAAAGTGACTTTTGATGGATTGAACTTTAGCGAATGGATAAGATACATTTGCGCCATCGCGCATTACGAGGAAAAAGAGTATGTTCTCGATGAGAAGCTTGAGAAGATCAATCCAGAAACTGCTACTCCCGAAGAAATGGCTGTCTTTGAGACCCATGAGCGTGATGCAACGAAAGTTCATTGCATCATGATAGCCACAATGAAGTTCGAATTCCTAAAATCCTATGAGGACATGTATCCTTATGAGATGCATATAGACTTGATGGAGAGATATCACCAAAGCGCGAGGAAAGAGCGCTATGAGATCATAACGAATATGATCACTGCTAAAATGGGAAGTGGAAAGTCTCTAATCGTGCACTTGAAAAAGATGCAAAGGTATGTTGATCGTCTTTGCAAATTGAATGTCAACTTTGGGGAAGACTTGGCTATCGACATTGTTCTTCACTCCTTGCCCTCATGCTACAACCAATTTAGGATGACCTACCACATGAACAAGGAAGAGGTCACCCTAAGCAAGCTCCAAGGGCTCCTAAGGACTGCTGAGAGCAACCTAAAGGACAAGTCTGTTGCACCAACTCCTAATCCATCCGTTGCTCCTGTTTTGGCTATATGGCAGGGAAGGGGAAAGAAGAGGAAGGATCCGTCAAAGAGCCACCGCAAGGGAAAGTCCCAAGATGGTTCCTCTTCTAGTGGGACCAAGGTGGATCCTGCTAAGCCCAACGCTAACCCAAAGGAGGTAGAGTGCCATCATTGCCACAAAATAGAGCATTGGAAGAGAAGCTGCCTGGAATATCTGCAAGCCATCAAGGATGGAAAGATCAATCCATCTTATGAAGGTATATACACAATTAAATCTAATGATTCATCTCATGCTATTTCTTGGGTTCATGATACAGGATGAGGTTACCACATCTGTTCTGATTTGCAGGGACTAGGAAGAAATAGGGATGTGGAGCTTGGAAGAATAAATCTAATCATGGGGAACAGAAGAACGTCGGTTGTTACCAAGATTGGAGTGTATTCTTTAGTGCTTAGTAATGGACTGAATTTAGATTTAAATAATTGTTGCTACTCACCAGATATGGCAAGAAACATCATTTCTTTTCATGGTTTGTTTAGAAAAGGATTTAGATATTCATTTAATAATGAGAATGGTTGAATTTATGGTTATCTAAATGGTGTTTTATATTTTGAAGCAATGCCTTCTAATGGAATTTATGAAACTGTTATGGTTGTAGATAACCTAGGAAATGATGTGTTGTGTATGGATTCTTCCAATAGTATGGATAAAGCATCTTTATGGCATTGTCGTCTTGGACATGTCAACAAGAAGCGCATAGCCCAACTCCAAAAGGATGGAGTGTTGGAGTCATTCGACCTTAGGGAAGATTACACGTGCGAGTCTTGTTTACTTGGAAAGATGACCAAGTCACCCTTCACTGGCACTTGTGAGAGGAGTGAGGGTTTATTGGATCTCATACACACCGATGTGTGTGGGCCCTTTAGATCCACCACAAAGGATTGGAACCGCTTCTACGTGACTTCCACCGATGATTATAGTAGATATGGGTATATTTACTTAATCAAACACAAGTCAGAAACGTTTGAAAAGTTCAAAGAGTTCAAGCATGAAGTGGAGAATCAATTGGGCAGGAAAATCAAGATGCTTCGATCCGATCGAGGAGGAGAGTACCTAAGTCTTGAATTCCACGACTATCTCAAGGAATGCAGAATAGTTTCGCAATTGATGCTACCTAGGACACCGCAGTTGAATGGTGTGGCAGAAAGGCGTAATCGAACCTTGTTAGACATGGTCCGTTCTATGATGAGTCGTGCTTCACTACCTATATCATTATAGGGGTATGCCTTAGAGACTTCCGCCCATATCCTTAACCGAGTCCCTACAAAGAAGGTTGCCAAAACACCTAACTAGATGTGGACAGGGAAGGCTCCTTCGTTGGCACATATCAAGGTTTGGGGCTGTGAGGTTTTTGTAAGACGAGAGACTGACGACAAGCTCGAACCTCGTAGTGAGCGATGTATTTTCATCGGCTACTCGCAGAGATCCTTTGGATATCTCTTCTATAGACCGAGTGACAATGTTGTATTCGTTGCGAGAAGAGGGGTTTTCCGAGAGCGAGAACTCATAAGCCAAGGAGACGGTGGGAGGCAAATAGATCTTGAAGAGATTCGAGAATCGAGCGATGAAGGAACCTCTACCGCTGGCGCTCAAACCGAGGAGGAAACTCCAGTTGAACCAATTAACGAGTCCTTACCTCTTAGGCGTTCCGAAAGAGTTAGAGTTCAACCCCAGTTTTATGGTTTTCATATTACTACCGAAGGGGACACGTATATTAGTGATGGTACACTAATAAATTTAGATGAACCTAATAGCTATAAGGAATCCATGGCAGGCCCAAAGTCTGAAAAATAGAAAGAGGCGATGGACAACGAGATTCAGTCCATGTATGACAACCAAGTTTGGAATTTGGTTGACAATGTGCGTGGACGTAAGACGGTCGGGTGCAAATGGATCTTCAAGAAGAAGACCGACGTGGATGGTAATGTGCACACGTATAAGGCACGACTGGTGGCGAAGGGCTTTACTCAAACTCCCGGAGTTGACTACGATGAGACCTTCTCACCAGTTGCGAAAATAAAGTCTATTAGGGTGATGCTGGCCATTGCTGCATTCATGATTATGAGATATGGCAAATGGATGTCAAGACCGCTTTCCTTAATAGGAAGTTGGCTGAGGATGTTTACATGGCTCAGCCAGAGGGTTTTGTCGATCCGAAGCATCCCAATTGAGTGTGCAAGCTTGAGAAGTCCATTGATGGACTTAAGCAAGCATCTCGCAGATGGAATCTTTGCTTTGATGAGAAAGTCAAAGAGTTTGGATTTCTACGAAGCGAATATGAATCATGTGTATATGTCAAGGCCAGTGGGAGTATAGTTAGCTTCCTCATTTTGTATGTCGATGACATACTACTCATAGGAAACAACATCCCGACTCTGCAGGAGGTTAAGTCCTGGCTAGGGAAGTGCTTCGCTATGAAGGACCTCGGAGAGGCTTCCTATATTTTGGGAATATGGATAGTGAGAGAACGAAGTAAGAGACTAATAGGACTTAGTAAGAATACTTACTTGGATAAGGTACCAAAATGTTTTAGTATGGAAAACTCGAAGAAGGGAGAGCTACCGATAGAGAGTAATGTCAAGTTGAGTAAGACTCAAAGTCCGAGTACCGAAGCCGAGATAGCAGAGATGAGCCGAGTACCTTACGCTTTCGCAGTTTGTCCGATCATGTATGCCATGACTTGTACTCGCCCTGATGTGGCCTTTGCTTTGAGCATGGTCAGTAGATATCAAGGGAACCCGGGCAAAGCTCATTGGATTGCAGTCAAAAATATACTTAAGTACCTTCGGAGGACCAAGGAATGGTTCTTAGTCCTTGGAGGGAGTGATGACTTAAAGGTGCGAGGGTATAGTGACGCCAGCTTCCAGACCGACAGAGACAACTACCGTCCGCAGACGGGCTGGGTCTTTACCCTAAATGGAGGAGCAGTGACTTGGAAGAGTTCCAAGCAGGAAACTGTAGTTGATTCAATGTGCGAATCAGAGTAGATTGCAACAAGTGAAGCGTCAAAGGAGGCGATATGGTTGAAGAACTTCATTGGTGACCTTGGAGTTGTGCCTGCCATAAAGGAGCCTATGGAAATTTTCTGTGATAATGAAGGAGCGGTTGCCTTGACCAAGGAACCGAGGGATCATGGTAGATCTCGACATATCGACAGAAAGTATCACTTTATTAGACATCGAGCAGTAGAAGGACACCTCGTGGTCAAGAGGATATCATCAGAAGATAACCCAACATATCCGCTTACGAAGGGATTACGTAGGGTTAAGCACTTGCAGCATGCTATGAGCATTGGGCTGAAGGATTATATTAGTTTAGATTAGATAGTTTTAGAAACATGTAATAGATAAATGTAATTGACATTTGTTGATTAAATAAAGGAGTATTATTTATGAGTAAAGTTACTATATTATGTTAGTTGTTTAACTATTGTTTCACTTTGCATGTTTTGACTTCCAGAATAATTGAGTTTATTAAGAATAATCGAATTATTCAAACAGTCCACAATCGTTCATATGTTGGAAGTAGGTATGAATGAAGATTGTCATGAATTGGTGTGTAGACTGTCTAAATGGTATTAAACATAGCAAAAGTTTGCTACAACATTCATGAGTGCTTATGAACAAGTTTTGAGCATTGGAATAAACCCGCACTTGCTGGAATCACTTTATGGAATGTGACAAAGTGATCTCAAGAAGATAATATCATATGGTCTTAAAACCAAGATATATGGTTTATTGTTTACTAATTGGTTGTAAATTGATAATGCGAAACCGCATCAGTAAATTGATGTCATAAAATGCATTGTTGTGTGTGATTGATTAGTAAATAGTAAATGCATATAAGTCAAATTTTATCTGTTACTTCTATCCTAAGAGGGTAAAAGCGATATCACGACCACTCGATGATTTGATTTAACTTATGTGTCGGGTCCCGGTCAGGACTGAATTGATGTGTTCAATTAAGTTCTCTGTCAAATGAATATGAGATCGAGAAACCAACTGCTGGACAATTAGTTCAATAAAATTATCCGCACAATATCTAAATAGAGGACTATACGATCCCTTATCTAAAGGACAGGTTACTAACGAGATCAGAGTTCGACAACGTCTTTGAGAGCTACGATTGCTAAACGAGTTGTACGTTACATTTGTGGTTACTAGACTTATCCAAGTGGGAGACTGTTGGATTAGTGTCTAAGCTTGTAAACATATTTGGTAAGTACTTGACCCGGTTGTGCATAGTCCTTTTGGGTTGCCTTTACCAAAGCAACTTGACTAGAGAAATAAATAGAGAAATAGGTTATTATGATTTATTAATATGTTATAAGAATAATATATTAAAGAAGAAATCATATTTGTTTAATTAATATTGGTCAATAATTAATTAGGAATTAATTTTGTGATCAAGTGTAATTAATTAAACTAGAGGGGCTGAATTGTAATTATGCGATAGTTGCAAAGTAGGGCAATGGTTATCCTTGTTAAAGGTTGGACGAATTCAAGGGATAGGATATCCTTGAAATCGTCCAAAGGTCCAAGAGATAAGTGCTTTTCAAGGCTTATCTTATGATTGCTTGGTGGGCAAGCAACTAGATAAGGATAAGGACTGAAACCCTAATCTCAACCCTATAAAAAGACCCCTAGACCTTAAGAAATCGCCCACTTGCTTCTAAGAGATCCCAAGGCTGATTTCTACCTCTCCCCTTCTCTCTCTCTATAGCCTCTCCAATTGCTTGTGGTGTTTGTGAGCCATTAGAGGCACTAGACTTGTGGTGCTTGCTTTCAAGACTTAGGGTTTAAAGATTTAAGTTGTTATTGCAATATAACAACAAGAAGAGGTATGTGATCTAACCTTATATATGAATTTCGAAAATAGCAAGCTACATTAGGGTTTTATTCATGTGTTCATAATGTTGTGTATCTAAAAGTGAAAACATAAATCCAAATTAGGGTTGCATGCACACATAGGGTTGTTTGTATAAAACCCATCAGTAAAGATCAATCTGGTCCGAATTACACAATGCACCAGAGAGAGAAAATTGGAGGAAATTGACTGTAGTTTCTAGAGACTCCAATATCAATCAATTTAGAGTTTAAATCTCTATTTTATGCTCCAAACACAAAACAGAGGTCAGACTGTTTAACTTAAAAATATGAAACATAAATTATGTTTTCGGTGTTGAGGGCTCGTTTCTAATCGCATTTTGTGCAATTGTTTAGGGTGCTTAATAGAGGTGTTGGGAGAATAGTTATTTGTTCATTTATTGCTATAACTTGGATTTGAGGTGAGTCTTTTTGCAGTTGTGTAGTACCTATATGGAAGTTTTTATGTTTTGATACAAGTCTCTTGGTCTAGGTTTTTGTATGAGATGTTGTAATGTGGCCATATGCGAAGTATGAGCAATATATGTCACACCCGACTGACGATGGAAACACTAGGCTGTGTGACATTAGAATATTGGATCATAGATACAAAAGTATACATATACATCAAGATGTCACACAAACTTACTCTTTATTAATTAAGTAATAAATATTACACACATGTTGAAGGTGCTCATACATTACAAAGGAAAACTAAAGCAACATAACACATAAGCTTCCAGCTGCGCTTCCGTTATCTTCCTAACTCATTCCCTTAAGAATACATGTTGTTTTGAAAGGTCAACATTGTAACGCCTGTGTTTATGGGCTTGTCATTAATATTGATATAATAGTCTAGGTTAACCTTTGTAACCTGTTTCGAAATAATAGACGTGTATTATTTGAGTATTATATGTTTTGTGCTTAACTATGTGTCTTAATTGAATTAAGTATGAAAATAAGCATTAAAATGAAATGTTAGATAAAGCTGATATCTATGGATAATGTTGTAGTAGTTGAAACGAAGGTTCCGAATATATAAAGAATGCCGAAATCCGAGTTATAACGAAGAAGTTATGATCTGTCGAAGTTTCGTGACAGAACCAGCACGACGCTGAATGACGTAAAATATGAAATTAAGATAGAGCGATATTTATCCCTAGTAATCTAAATGAAAGTCGTAGAGTTCGTTAAACCGAGAGCGTGCATGAAAAGAATGCCCAAATCTGACTTCGTATGAGGAAGTTATGATTTTTCTAAGTTTCAGCTTAGCAGTATGCAGCCCGAAACTCGAATTCGAGATCGAGTGATTGTTGTTCGAAACAATCTACACGAGAATCGAAGATCTCGTTGATAGTAGTGCATTGGTGTAAAGACAGACGAAAACGGACGTCAGATGAAGAAGTTATGAATTTATAACGGAGTTTTCCTGTTCTAGCCTACTAAAAATAAATAATAAAAAATAAATTCAAAATTAGCCGACGGATTCTAAGCGAAAGTTGTAGAGCATAGTCTCACCTACACGTGTATATAAAGAACGTTGAAAACGGAGTTCGTATGATGAAGATATGAATTTCCGAAGTTTTTAAAATAAATAATTTTATTATTTAATCTTTAAATCGGATGGATATCTGAAGGAGTCAACAAGCTTATCCAAACTACGCCCAGCGTAGTTGATATAACACTAGTCAAAAGTAGGTCAATAACAATCACATGTGATTATACAAATCATGTAATGTGATTTTGTTAAACTAGTAATGTAATAAACTTACTATGTATTTCATGATAATCCGAATACAAATATGAACTTTATTTATGATACAACTCAAAGTATACGTCCATACGATTCCAAAAATATAGAGAGTATTTAAATCTGACTTCGTGTGAAAAAGTTATCATAAACCGAACACTATAAATCTCTATAATAAGACGAATTTAAAATAGACTTAGAATTAGCTATTGGGGTCTAAATGAAAGTTGTAGTACTCAGAAATACCTACACATGGATATAAAGAATGCCAAAAACGGAGTTCGTATGCAAAAGTTATGACCTTCCGAAGATGCAGCTGTCTAAGGGCTTGACACGTGGCAGAAACCCTAGCCGCCTTAAACCACGACGTGGAAATTAAGGCCATGACGTGAAACGTGTCTGGGACACTAATCGGGGCTTGAAAACACGTGTTGAAGCTACGGGGTGACTCATGGTTGGCCACAACGTAACCCTAGGTATGCCATGACGTGAAATGGCCCAAAAGAGCCTATAAATAGCGATCAAAGCTCATTCATTCCTTACACCTTTTCTTTTCACTCTCTCTCGTTTCCGGAGGCCGTTTTCCTTCCTGATCCTGAAAATGACGAGCTTCTGACCGTTTAGATTCTATAGATCACGATATTAAGGTGAGTTTCACGGCCCCACTTTTCAATATTTTCAGGGGAAAACGCATGCTAAATATTGTATATACATTATGTCTATATGATAGTATATCAGTATCAACATAGATAGTTATAATAACCAGGATATAGTTATTTCATATCTGAAAGTATCCAACTATCGTAAAGTTGTTAGCATGTTATAGTTATAGTAGTATACTAATGTAGATCTTGAGTTATACTTAGGATTCTATATATAAGTTGTGTGCGATATAGTTCCGAAGTTATATTCAGAAGTTCTATATGTTAATTGTTAGGTACGTTGTTATTGTTGGTTTTATGTCAAGATAAAACTAGGTATGTTATATGTTGTTGTTATTGGTTTTATGTGAATATAAAACCTGGTTTTAATTATAATTATAGTTGTTGTACTACCGCAAGGTGTGATCCTTGTACTACCGCAATGTGTGATCCTTGTACTACCGCAATGTGTGGTCCTTGTAATATTAATAAGAGGTATAAAACTAAGTCATACAGTCGCATCTACAGACTCATGGTAGAACAACTTTAGAAGCATTATACTTTGTCGATATATAAGTATGAATGTTAAGTATAAGTTTCCCAAAGACTTATACTCTATGTATAAGAATCTAGTAGGTATATTACTTGTATATTAAGTAGACCACTATACCTATCCGACTTACTCATATAGAATTGAAATAGATTTATACGTAGCAGTTTTACTCGTATAGAATTGAAATAAGATTTATACGTAGCAACTTAGTTTGTATGGAATTACAAACATTTATATTTATAATATATGAGACTTATAGGTATATACTTATTTGGTAAGTAAACCATTATACCTAGGATATATATACTAAACGTTGGAAACTAAAAATAATACTTTCAAAACTATACTTTTGAACTTGGAAAATGTATTATTTTTATATGGAGTCAAAACTTGTGGACTCACCAACTTTATGTTGACGTATTTTAAAATGCATGTGTTTTTAGGAAGTTGATAACTATGATATAAGAAATGACGTTACACTGCCCGGTGTTTCCGCCGACGGCCGGGGTGTGACAGAATGGTATCAGAGCTATTAACTATGGTGAATTAGTACTTTCTTAGGAAAGCACGACTATAGTTTAGGGCTTACTCTGTTAGGTTTAGGTATATCCCATAGCCTATAATAAAAATTATTATTAATTATTCTACTGAAGGACTACTTACGGGAGCGGTGACAAGATAGGCATGTCGCTTGGGTTGCTGGATTTCAGAACGGCTATATGCTAAAATGATCCTGCCCACCGACTGTCCTGACTGGCCGGTGCGTTATCAGCTAGACCTAAAGTAACAAACAATAATTAATAGAGCATGAATACAACAAATAATAAATATAGAGTCATATATGAAGACTCAGACCCGCGATGAGAATACACCTAAATACCCGGAATGTTTTTGATCTCAAGGATTTAGATTAGATATTCCTACTAAAGTTCATATGTGCATAGATCTTATCACAACTAGGTGTAGGTGTACAACTATATTTTATTATGATCAGATCATATGAACTATTTAAATGGGGAGTAATATTTGATAGACTAAACACTTGGTGATCCAAAATGTATAGGAACTAAACAAAATGCCTAGAAGAAGTAGCGCTCGTCTAAACCTGAACGAACGACCAAAACCAGAACAACAACAACCGCAACCACCACCACGAGAAACAGACCCTCCAATAAGTTTAGTAGAAATTGAAGAAATTTTAGCTTAGAGAATCGCTGCAGCTCTTGTTAATGTCACAAGAGGAGGAGTTAGAAATGAAGGCAATGTAAGGACCGCCATAATGTGTACCTACAAGGATTTGATGAATTGCAAACCTAAGAGCTTCCATGGAACGGAAGGGGTTGTTAGCTTGACCCGGTGGATTGAAAAGACAGAATCAGTATTTCAAATAAGCTTTTGTCCGGATGAATGTAAGGTATGATTTGCTGCGTGTACCTTCGTTGATGCCGCACTTACATGGTGGAACAACCATGTGAATACAACGGGTATTGATGCTGCCAATTCCATGCAATGGGAAGAGCTGAAGAGGATGCTAGTAGAGGAGTATTGTCCCATGGAGGAAATACATAAGCCAGAACAAGAATTGTGGACGCTAACCATGAAGGGTTCAGAGATAAATGCTTATACCGCTAGATTCAATGATCTTGCTGTGATGTGTCCGACACTTGTAACCCCAGAATACAAGAAGATCGAGCGATATATCTGGGGTCTAGCATCGCAAATCAAAGGAATGGTGATCGCATCGAAGCCTACAACATATGACAGTGCAAAGCGTATAGCTCATCAGCTAACCAACACAAAAATCCAAGTGGGATTTATAGCTGAGTCTCCCGAATCTGGAACGAATAAGTGCAAATTTAATAGGAAGAATCCCATACAATCATCTGAGGAAAGACAAGATGTGGCAAATAATTATGCAACCACAACAACAATACCCATGCAACCAAGGTAGTATGCTGGAAAACTTCCATGGTGCACTCAATGTAATCATCATCACCTAGGTAACTGTTCATGGTGCAGTCAATGTAACCATCAGCATGCAGGTGACTGTTATATTTGCATGAAGTGCAAAAAGAAGGGACACACCGCCAATTATTGCAGGAGCACAACACTTATAACAGAAAATCAAGGAACAAACATTGAAACAGGCCATGATGGAGGACGAGCATGTTTTGAGTGTGGTGAAATTGGACATATCAAGAAGGAATGTCCAAAGTTAAGGAGTCAACGAAGTTAGGCCGTGGTAGGGCATTCGTAACAAGAAGCAGAGAAGCTATCCAGGACCCTGCAGTGGCATCTAGTACAAGATAATTTTCGGGACGAAATTTTATCAACGGGGGGAGAATGTAACACTAGTCAAAAGTAGGTATATAACAATCTGATAAGTTAAAAACTAACTTGAAGATCGATTAGATCTATAAAACAGGTAAATTAATAAACGAGTAAACAGCAAGAACACAAGAATGGATCAAAGATGTCGAATGATTAATAAACAATCCTCAGAAGAGCTCGATAAAGAACTTCTACTGTAGAGGATTTAGGGTTTACAAGAACGATGAAGGAAATCTGTAAAGCTATCAATCATTACTCTATCAATCAATTTTCTAATATGCATGCAAGCACATTATTATATACTAAACCCTATCAGCTCACGGTTGGACAGGCCCAAAACCGGAGCACAAAACATGGACTATTAACCGAGCCCAATAGACGCAATATACAAAAAATGCTACGCTACCCAACAATCTCCCCCTTTGCGTCAATTGGAGCGAGATCACTTTGTCTTCTTACTTGGGCCAGCGGCAGTAGGAACCTTCTTCTTTACAGTCTCAAACAGACGAGAGATGAGCGCGAGGATTGTCTGTCTGAACCGGATGTACCATTGTATCATATCGTCAAAGTATTTGATATCATCCGCTGTATTTTCTTTGCACCTGTGGATGATCCCCAACACATGCTCAAGACAAGCAGTGGTATAAAGATGTTTATCAGCTAAGGCAAAGAGACATTTTTGTCCTTCACTCCTAGTGAACATGACGGAGTTTCGCCTTGGGTCAATTTTTCCCATCTTGATCTGGTTCAGATCACTGGCCGAGCCAACAGGAGAGATCTTCGGTTTCTTCTTGAAGACACTTGCAATCTCCTGATCCATCAGGGCTACCTCCATGATATAGCACACTAACATCCTCTTGAGATGGTCAATGATCGGACCATATTCAGCTTCATTAGTTAGGAGGATGTTGTGCAGAACAATCCAGTCACGGGGGTTGAGGTTCGGTAAATCTGCTAAGGATATGGCATGTTCGGTTTTTGCAGAGCCTCTGAGCACTTTGAACCGAACGTTGATAAATTTCCCTTCAGTGTATGGCTTCAGAACTCGAACGTTGATGATCTTCTGAGCGCTCCAGGTTTGGTACTGGGGTTGAGCAGCCTTCAGATAGAAATCAATCAATTCCCGATCAACCTCCGGATGAGGATGAGGGAATTCAGCAATGTTGGCGAAGGCGTGAAAGATGAACGCCTTTCGGGTTAAGGACATGTCGAACTGAGAGTCGACAGAGTTGTAGCAGTCAAAGGAGATTACCGGTTCAAGCCATAAGATACTCGGAGTATCGATTGCCTCCTTTATCATCCTCTCGAGAGTCCAAGCAGGGAAAAGAGTCTTCCTGCTCTCGAGAAGGTCGTGGGCTTCTTTCTGCTTGCGTTCAGCTTCTTCAGCTTCTCTCGCCACACGAACATTATCATCTTCAACATTGCGACGACTTTTGCGTTTCAGCAAGTCGGCAATGGTTTCTTGAACATCTTCCTCTTCATCCTCTGCAAGTTTCTTGCCTTTGTCCTTCACACCTGAACCAGAGGCTTGGCCTGCAGGAGGAGGTTCGGTTGTGTGAGTTGCTTTCGAGGAATGAGGTGGTTGTTGCGATCCGGACTCCTTTTCTCCCCCTTGTTTCGGATTGGACACGAAACTAGGTAGCCCTTCTATTTTACTAAGTAGATCCAGGGCAGGAGTGAGTTTCTCCGCAAGGGTACGCCTCACATAGTGGTTCAGGATCGGATCGTGTGCTTCGAGGATGTTGGATATGGCGGAGTGTACATCCGAAACACATGTCTTGATGACCTCCCGTTCGGATCGAAGAGCGTCAATTTGTTGTTGATAATTGGAAAGTTAAGCACTCTTGACCTTTAGGGCGGTGGTCTTCCTTGCTAGAACGTCCATCAACGAGTTTTCAGCGGCGAGATCCTTGTGGAGTTTAGAGAGGCGCTCGTCAATGGAAGTACGGAGGGATGAATTGTCATCACTGAGCGATTGGCGAAGTGTGGCAAATGACTTCAACTTCGTGGAGACAAACATTGCCAACTGTTGAAAAATTGGTTCTAACGTTATCTTGGTAGCAGTGGCACTCTCCTGCAAAGATTGTAACAAGGTAGAGGCGTCAGAGAATAGTTTATCGACTTTTTCGGTCGCAGCCTCACAAGCTTTCGTCGAGGCGTCAATGGCGGCGGTGGCAGAAGCGCATGAATCTTGCTGAGCCCTAGAGAAGGCATCAACAATCTTCTGAAGAGCAGCTTCAGAGAGAGAGGATTGAGTGTTGGAGGAAGAGGCAATGAGCAAGTCCACCTTGTCATGAAGCTCCTTAAGATGTTTCTTTGTTACCGGAGCATCCTCATCATCGTCGCTTTGCACTTGAAACGGACTGTAATAGACCGAATCAAATGTCATGTTTTCCCCGCCAAGGAAAGGGTTATCTCCGTCAGAGGCATGATCGGGAGATGGTGGTGGTGGTGAAGCTGGGGGTGTAGTGGTATGGGTGGGTTCAGGTTGTGTTTGGGTAGGGGTAGGTTCGGGTTGTGTTTGAGTAGGGGTAGGTTCGGTTGTGTGTATGGGTTCGGTTGCTGGTGGTGGTTCGGTTGCATCGGTATGAACCCCCGTATCAGATACGTTGGTTGTAACCTTTGCTGTGGATGTTGTTGTTACATCGGTGAAGATGGGTGGTGGCATTGGAAATGAGGTTTTTGGTATGTGGGTAAAGGGGTTTATGGTGGGAATGGAAGTAAGAATGGTTTGAGTAGGAGAGGGAATTGGAGAGGTATGGATTTCCATTTCAGGGGTAGGCGATCTAGGTGGGGTGTTGCCTCGTGGGGGTGTGTTGCCTCTTGGAGAGTCATCCGAATCCGAACTCTCACCTTCCGACTCACTGGAAGAGGAAGCGATAATGAGCTTTCGCTTTGGTTGAGTCTTCCGCCTCTTCTGCTGCGGTGACTGAGCAGCTTTGGTAGACTTCCTCTTCTTAGGAGAAGGGCCTTTAGCTCCTTTTTCCACTTGTTTGCCTTTATCTGCCTTTTTGCCTCTCGGAGCAGGCTTATCGGCATCGTGAATGGACTTTAGCATCTCCGGCGTGAGATCCCTCGGACCAGACTTCTTGAACTCCTTGTAGGTCTGGATAATCCTACTGTCAGCTGGAACATCAGCATACATGGTCTCCGGAATGGAACCATTGAAAGGGAATTTCAATGCATCGGAGACGATGATCTTCGTGGTATGGAAAGTACCAATCGAAGACATCGGTGCACCAGCGGCAGTTGGAATCCTGTACTTCTCCATAACCCACTTCGTTATGATGGTTGAAAACCTCGCGTACGACACCTTAGAATGCCGTGAAGAAGAAGATAAGCTTTGGATGAGTTGTTGCTAGAGAACCAACCCATAGTCGACGTTGACGCCGTTGTAAACTCCGTACAGAATGGACAGGAATAGTCGACTGGAGCCATTTGAACCTGAGCTCCTTTCTGAAAGACCCTTGAAAAGCACAGTGAACATTCCGTTCCACTGTGGTGGTAAACATGACTTTTTGAACTTAGCGACGGAGGTGAGCGCCTCCGTGTACCCCATATTATAGAACATATTGAAGAGATGCCCCATCGGAATAGTCTCCGGATTAACCCTTGAAGGGTCAGCTTCAAACCCCAGCAGTGAGCCAAATCGTTGCTTGGAGATAGAGGCTTTATGATGAGCAACTTCGAAAAAGATCCTGTCGACGACTTTGTCGTAGTGCGCCGTCGCGTAGATCTGTGAGAGGAACTCCATTGGCACTGATTCTGCCCTTGAAAGTGCAGGTGCGATTGGCGAATACTTCAAACATTCGATGACTGGGACCATGTAGGAGTCATATGCGTGAGGGGTTAAGTCAATGATGAGACATTGCTGAGGGAGAATGGGAAGGATATGAGAAGTAGCGTGAACGGAGGATGAATCTGCCTATGTTGAAGAGAGGGAAGAAGATGATGAACAGTTAGGGTTCAGGGAATTCTTTTGCTCTGGGAATTTTGATTGCAGTAAAGAGGTAAATGGTAGATGCTAACGCCTTTTTATACTGGGGGTTAAGGAGAGAGAAGGATCTTCCCTAATCTTCTATCGAAATACCAAGAGTTTTTCGGAGTGACTGATGCATGACAGCTGTGGAACCGATGATCACGCAGGAGAGAGAGAGTGTCAGATTCCGAAGAACACGCCTCCCGTCAAGTGCTGTTTTTGAGAAACCGTTTCAAATTCACACGCGCCTTTCTGTGCCAGAGAGAAACCTTTTCAAATTCGCACACGCGTATGCGACGTCAGATAGAAATTAGACGCTTCAAATTCGCACGCTTTCCCTGGTCCGCCGTTTTGAAATCAAATCAATTAATCTCCCGCCTGAGTCAGCAATGCTTCATCTAATCCCTTTAATGTGTAACGGCATCTTTTGAATAACACGCCCATGTGGATTAATTTTGACCACATCTTATAATTAATCATCAATCCAAAGAAAAAGCTTGTAATTATTAGAACCAGAATTTTGGAAAATCAAAGATTTTCGTGCTAAGGGTGTAAAAAGAAAAGAAATAAAGCAAACCATTTTAGGAATAATTGTGATGTCAATAAAGACACGAAACAAATGATCCCGGGCACGAATCTCTTCCTTCAAAGTCAAGAGAGACCTTAAAGTGTTAGTGTGGTTCCCCGTTAAATAACGATCAAACACTTATTAAGAAGTGTTGAAAGGCTTCTTTTAATTAGGCTTCTTAAGGTGGCTTTAGCTTTGATTCAACAGTCCTAATCTTGAAATAAGATAGAAAGTGAACAAAGTACTTGTGAGACCGGTGTAGTCTGTTGAACAAGTAGGTAGGAAATGATTTTAAAGTGGCTTGGAAAATATAAAATCTCAAAAAAATTAAAAACTGGATCCCAAGGGAAGAAATGTTATGGTGTTTAACAATTTCATAGGAATCACACAAAATAAAAACTTGAGATTTCATGAGGATACGTCCGTCAATTCGTTAGTGAAAGCTTGAGCAAATTAATTGTTCACCGTCAATTCATATTAGGTATTGAATTTTGGGTTTCACTCAGCTCGTAGTGGCACGAAACTAAGATCATAACACAGTTTTTGAGTAACCATAATCCTCAGTGGTAATTTCTGAGAGTCTCAAGGGTTACGTTGGTGAAACGAATTTAATGGAGAAAGGTAATAGAGATGGTGTAAGAAATCAAAGTACCTCTGCTGCGAAAAGGAGGACCAAGCAGAAAACTCTTATCTCATGTGAGAAGAGAGTTAGGTAGCTCACGATTAGAATAAATGTGGTAGCCTAATTGGGAACAACGTTTGTGTATACCAAGTCATTAAGGCTATTATTCAGAATCTGATGAGGCTTTGGGCACATACAACAGCATGCTTCTAGGGACACTTAACTAATTCTACAAATTCCCCATAAACGAATGAACATACAAATAAAAATTAATGACAAAAAGTAAATAGAGAACAAAAATATTTTTGGAGTTTTTGATATATAAAAAAACTAAAAAAAATAAAAAAAAAATAAAAAAAAAAACTGAGAAAGAAACTTAAAAAAAAAACTTTGGGAATTAAGAAAAAAACTTTGGAAAACTTTGGAACCGAGCCCGAGCGTTCAGTTGATTTCGGTTGAGAAAAATTTTGAAAAACCGAACCCGAGCGTTCGGTTCGTTTCGGTTTTGAAAAATTTTGGAAAACCGAACCCGAGCGTTCGGTTGGTTTCGGTTTTGAAAAATTTTGAAAAACCGAACCCGAACCTTCGGTTGGTTTCGGTTTTGAAAAATTTTGGAAAAACGAACCCGAACCTTCGGTTGGTTTTGGTTTTGAAAAGTTTTGGAAAACCGAACCCGAGCGTTCGGTTGGTTTCGGTTTTGAAAAATTTTGAAAAACCGAACTCGAACCTTCGGTTGGTTTCGGTTTTGAAAAATGTCGGAAAACCGAACCCGAACGTTCGGTCTATTTCGGTTACCGAAGAAATTAGATATTCAAAAAGGAAATACTTTTGAAAAAAAGGAATAAAATAGAAACATTTATACATGAAATTTACAACCAAGAAAACCACCTTTAATTGATGAGCGAAGTGTAGATCATCCAGCCGAACCTGAGCGTTCGGTTCATTTCGGTACATGAGTACAAAAACCGAACCCGAACGTTCGGTCTATTTCGCTTCTTACTTGTGAGATTGAGAGGTAGTTTGTGGTACTGACTCTGATTCCATCATACCTAGACCTTGTAGAATTTTGTTGAATGACGCTTCAGGAAGAGCTTTGGTAAAGACATCAGCCAGTTGATCAGTGGTTCTAACAAAGTGTACTACAATGTTTCCATCTTCCACATGATCTTTGATGAGTGATACCTCAGTGCTATGTGCTTAGTCTTTGAGTGTTGCATTGGGTTATGACAGATCCTAATTGCACTTTCAGAGTCACAATATAGTGGGATCTTTTTCATATTGAGTCCATAGTCTCGAAGTTGACTCTGGATCCAAATCACTTGAGAGGTGCAAGATGCAGCTGCTATGTATTCTGCTTCAGCTGTAGACAAAGACACACACGTTTGTTTCTTTGATTGCCAGCTAACCAACTTCCCGTCAAGGAATTGGCAGCCGCCAGTGGTACTTTTCCTGTCTAATCCACATCCTCCAAGGTCTGCATCTGAGTAGGCTTGAACGAAGAAGCCTGAGTTGGATGGATACCATAGACCTAAAGAGGTAGTTCGCTTGAGATATCGTAGAATATTCTTCACTGCAAGCATGTGAGGTTCGCGTGGGTTGGCCTGAAATCTAGCACAGTAACAAACAGAGAACATAATGTCAGGCCTGCTAGCAGTAAGATACATCAGAGAACCGATCATCTGGCGATAAAGCGGAATATCAACAGCCGGTTTATCTAGGGATGGAGTGAGCTTGGTGCCAAACGCCATGGGAACTTTGATTTTTGAGTCTCCCATCATGCCAAATTTTGCAAGGAGAGTCTTCGTGTAAGCTTCCTGATTAATAAAGATGCCTTCGGGTCCCTGTCTAATGTTAAAACCAAGGAAAAAGTTAATAGGACCCATTGAGCTCATTTCGAATTTAGTCTCCATCAGCTTTCTGAATTCAGCTGTTAGGCTAGGATTCGTTAAGCCAAAGATGATATCATCGACATAAATTTGAACAATCATAAGGTGGTTACCTTCCTTCTTACGAAAGAAGGTTGGGTCAACCGAACCTTGTTTGAATTTGGACATCTTTAAAAATTTAGTCAGCGTTTCATACCAGGCTCTCAGAGCTTGTTTTAGTCCATACACGGCTTTATCCAAAATGTAACAATGATTAGGATACTTTTCATTCACGAATCCAGGAGGTTGCTCCACATACACAGTTTCTTCGAGTTCTCCATTGAGAAATGCACACTTGACGTCCATCTGGTAGACCTCAAAGTTTTTGTGGGCAGCATAAGCTAGAAATATTCTAACTGATTCCAGCCTAGCTACATGAGCGAAAGTCTCTTCATAGTCAATGCCTTCCTCCTGACAGTATCCTTTCACTACCAGACGTGCTTTGTTCCGAATCACGTTTCCTTCCTTGTCCATTGTATTCCTGAAGACCCATTTGAGACCAACAACAGAGGCATCTGGAGGAGTTGGAATAAGTCGCCAAACTTTGTTCCTTTCGAATTCATTCAGTTCGTCTTGCATAGCTTGAACCCAATCGGAGTGATCAAGGGCAGTGTTAACTGTCTTTGGTTCAACTTTTGATACGAATGAGTTAAACATGGAGAATTCGACTTTTGAAAACAAGGAAGTCTGTTTTGCCTTGAGTTGTGATCGGGTCAGAACTTTTTCAGAAATATCACCAACAACTTGAGAGACAGGATGATCTCTGGTCCATTTAGTGAGAGGAGGGTAATTTGGATCAAAGGTTGGATCTAATTCAGCGTTTATCATTTCTTCTGGTTCGGACTGAGTTTCATAGTCGTAAGACATATCGGCTTGCTCCCCCTTGATAGATGATCTTACAGGAATATCTTGAGAGTCTTGAACTACAGAAGTTTCTTGTGGTGCTGAGCTTTCGGGCGTTGATGCACCTTCGGATGCTGAGGCACTTTCGGTTGATGAAGTGCTTTTGGGAGCAGTTTGAGACCTTAGCTCCCCCTCAACTTGTGAGCTCGGCTGGGATGATGATGGCGGATCCTCCCCCTCGACTGAAGCATTGGGTGATGGAGGCTCGTCAGAACTTGATCCTCCTTCATTCATTCTCCTTGCAGCGTCTTCAACAATTTGCTTCATATGATCGACCTTGTTGTCTGCTGCACTGGCTTCAGAGAGAGTGGCCTTCTCTGGTTCATCAAATAGCTCCATGAACTTTTCGAATAGATTAGCGATCGAGGCTGTGACTTGGCCAGTTTGAGGAAAGATTTCTCCAGCTGTGTCTTCGTTGACCTTTAGCTTTTTGACATAGCTATCATCAAAAGTCACGTAGTAAGTTTCTTCTATTTTCTTCGAATGCTTGTTTAATACCCTGTACGCTTTAGAAGTGAGAGAATAGCCCATAAATATCCCTTCGTCGGCTTTGACATTGAACTTGTTGCGGTTTTCTTTAGAATTGAAGATAAAACACCGCGAACCGAACACATGGAAAAACTTCACATTTGGCTTCCTGTTGTTGAGAATCTCATAAGGAGTGAGAGTGAAGCGCTTGTTGAGCTATGACCTGTTATGTGTAAAACAAGCAGCAGAAATAGCATCAGCCAAAAAATATAAAGGTAAGGAAGCGAAACTTAGCATGGTTCGGGCTGCTTCACACAAAGATCGGTTTCGTCTTTCGACAATTCCGTTCTGTTGAGGTGTGTAGGGAGCTGAGAAGTTGTGACTAATTCCCTTTTCTGCCAGGAATTCTTCGAATTCTCTATTTTTGGACTCCAATCCATTGTCGCTCCTGATGTTGCGAACGACCTTCTTCAGCTGTACTTCAGTTTGCTTGATGAGCACCTTTAGCTTGTGAGTCGCTTCAGATTTAAGCTTCAGAAAGAACACCCATGTAAAACGTGAAAAGTCATCAACAATAACAAGAATGTACTTGCTACCACCGATGCTTTCGATAGATGATGGACCACACAAATCAATATGAAGTAATTCTAGTGGTTCAACAACTTTAGTGTTTATTATAGATGGATGACTTTGACGACTCTGCTTCCCCATTTCACATGCAGCACACAAATGATCTCTATCGTACTTGAGTAATGGAAGACCTCGAACATGACCTCCAGTTACGAGTTTGTTGATGTCCTTAAAGTTAAGATGAGAGAGCCTTCGGTGCCACAACCAGCTTTCGTCAGATTGTGCTTTGGATAAGAAGCAGATAGCTGGGTTTCCTTTGATGGGTTTGAGATTTAGGGGAAACATTTCACCTTTACGCTCGGATTTGAGAACAACTCTTTTCGTCTTCTTCTCAATGATTTCAGAACCCTCATCGTCGAATGAGACTTTAAGACCGGTACCTCCAACAAGCTGAGATACACTGATGAGGTTGTGTTGTAGTCCTTCCACATATGCAACCTTCCTTATCGTGAAATCACCGTTTGTAATCATTCCATATCCTTTTATGGTGCCGAAGGAATTTTTCCCAAACTTGAAGTTTCCACCATTTGAAAAAGACCTGTATTCCCTTAGCTCTTCCTTCCTCCCTGTCATGTGACGCGAGCAGCCACTGTCAATATACCATTCTTCGTCAAACTGCTCGTCACTGATAACCTGCAAAAATTAAGCAGATTTAGGAACCCAAAGTTTCTTGGGTCCACGTGAGCCTTTCACAGGAACAGGAATAGTTAGAGAGATGTTAACAAGATATGTTCGTTTTATTAGTGTTGTTTCATCCTTCCTTTTGATGGTAAAAACTTTAATTTTATTGGGATTCGATGCTTTCGGTTTAGACTCTGGTTTAGCCGCAGAAACCTTCTGTTTTCCTTTTTGTTCAGTTGATGTTTGAGATTTTTGACAAGGAACAAAATGGAATTTGGAACGAGGTGGAGAAGAATTGGAAGAATTAGAAGAATTAGAGGAGTTAGAATGAGAGGGCTTAGATTGAGATGACTTCTTGGTTGAAGACTCTAGGTGACCCTTTTGCTTTTGATCATTGGTGGGACCGACCTTAGAGTTTTGATCTCTTTTGTTCTCAGAACCGAACCTCTGCTTTCGGTTGGAGTCATTCTCAGAACCGAACCATTGCTTTCGGTTGGAATCATTCTCCGAACCGAACCTTTGCTTTCGGTTGATGTTTTTCTCCGAACCGAACCTTTGCTTTCGGTTGCTGTTGCTCTCTTGCGATTCAACATGATTTTTCTCTATCTTTACGTTCCTGTCTTGATGTGAGAAATAGGCATTCTGAGATTGCCAAAACTGTTTTCTTTCAGAGAGATTCTTCCTGTATCTTTGATTCCTTTGCCGTTTTTGATTTCTCATCTGCTTCGGTTGATGATGGATATTAGCTTTCGGTTTCTGGTTTTCTTTGGCTGGTTCACTCTGAATTGATGAAGTTTCACTAGAAGGATTGTCTTCTTTTGCAGGAATTCCTTTTTCTTGAGGAACATCTTTCGTACCGCTAGTACTTGGCACATCAAAGTTATCAGGTTTATTCAAAGGTTCTGGCACATATCTGCCTTTGCTTTTCCATGAGGTCCTTTCAGACAAACCTACCGTTTCATCAGCGTTATCGATTGGAGCTGACCAGAAGAACTCATCGCAGCCATCAGCATTGTCCTCATTTACAATAGCTGTGAGTTCAGCAGTCTGATGTTCGGTTACGCCTGTGACCTTGTACACCTGATTTGGAGTGGTTCTAACTTTTTGATATACTACTGCCTTCTCTGCAAGAATCGGGGACTTTTGTTGGGACATACGAGCGAACTCCACTGAATTTTCTGAAATTAGATTCTTGTGGTTTTCAGGTTCGCTCTTGACAAATTCTGAACAGTCAACTGTGTCCTCTACAGAAATTTCACTCATATTGTCGTCCTCATTAAGCTCAGATGCATTTTCAACATCAATTTTATTTTCTGAGCTCAAGTTGGCGTTTAAAGAGTCAAATTTTTGTATGGTTTCGGTTCTCAGTTTCAGTTTATCATTTTCATCCAAAAGGTTTTTAAGCATGTCCTTATGGTCCTTGGACTTAATGAAAGATTCGATTTTGTCCAGTCCATACATGTACGTCAGATTCACATTCTCAGATGAAATAACACTTTCACAATTATATGCTTCAGCATCAATTTCATCCTCCTTAAACTCAAGGAAGGGTAGAATCATGCGATGAATCTTTTGTCCTATTTCACAATCCAAATGAAGCTGAGTAATATTAGTGTAAAGACGTTTAGCAATCAGACAAAAAACATTTCGCTGTTTCAAAAGCTTTAAATTGTCTCTTTGTAAATAAATGTTTTCATCTTTTGTTTTGATTAACTCTGACTCCTTCAGTTCTATCCACATGCGCCGTTCCTCACTCTTCGAAGACACCCTGCTTAATTGGTCAGTTAGGTTAGAATTGGTGACTCGAGTTTGAGTTAAACTACTATCTAGATGAGAGATTCTTGAATTAACATTTTTAATTCTTTTTTCATATGAGCATTGTGGGACTTTAAATGAGACAAAAACTGATTGTACCTTCTTGATCAGTTCATCAAGCTCGTTGAACTGCACGCTGAGCGGTTTAGCTGTAAAGCACAAGTTCTGTTTCTCCTTCGTGTCATCAATCCCACCATCAGTGTTGTATCCCCTCATCTGAGATACGTCGGACACCATCAAACATCTTCCTCCACTGCTCTCTTCTTTCGCCACATAAGCCTTTCCATGAGAAGGCTTCCTCACTTCATCATCTTCAGAGTCGGTTGACCAGACCTCCACGCCACCGAACTCATCATCAGCTACCGAACCCTGCACAATTAACGCATTCATAGAAGGGTTAGCAGTAGATTTCTTCTTCCTGATTTCATCTAGCTTTTTCTGCAACAAAGCTTCTTCATCCTTTTCCTCATCCTTTTCTGCCATCTTTTTGAGGACACAATCCTTTGCATAGTGGTTCTTTCCTCCACAATAATAGCAGCTGACTCCCGAATCTCCTTCAGCCTTCGGTTCCTTCTTTGATTCTTCAGCCCTCGGTTCTTCTTTGACCTTTTCTGAGCTATAACTCCCCTGCCAGTTTCGGTTCTTGTTAGTGGGGAATCTCTTCTTGATAAACCTCTTGGGGTTCGACACCATCATAGCAAAGTCCTCAGAAGTGAGGTCATAGTCCTCCAAGTTGAGGTCTTCTTCTTCCATCACAACTTTACTTTTGGACAGGAGGGCCAACGAACCTAGGCTTGAAACCACACTTTTCTCCTGTAGCACGATCTTTTCTTGAGATTTTAGGATGCCCACCAGTTTCGCCAAAGAATAGGATTTAAATTGCTCGTGGGCTTTAATTGTGGACACGACTGCTCTCCACTCTGATCTGAGACCGTTCAAAAATGTAACCTTCTGCTCAATAAGCTTCCTTTCGATGTCGTGTTTGATCATCTTGCTAAGAAGATGATTAAAGCGATCGAACGTTTGAGTCACAGTTTCTTCGGCGCCTTGCTTGAATTCACCAAACTCAGACAAGAGTAAGGTTTGAATGGAGTGTTCAAGATCTTCATCTGTAGAGTACAATTCTCGTAACCTGTCCCATATTTCTTTTGCCGTCGTGCATGAACTCACCAGCCTGAAAGTATCGGACTGAAGGGCGAATCTGATCAATCTTAACGCTTTGATATTGCACTGAAATTTATCTTTTTCGTCTTGCGCAATATCTTTAACATCTTTCAGAAGATTATTATACTCCTTTTGAGTTTTAATAATCCTTGAAGTTGCTGAATGAGAAAAGGGTCCAGAAACGATTGCTTCCCAGATGAGGTATCCATTATCCTCAGATCCTATAACATAATCTTCAAAGTGATGCGCCCAGACTTCATAATCATGGGTGTACAGGATGGGAATCTTCGTTGTTGATCCAATGCTGTTCGAAATATTAATAGGATTGGATTGCGACTCGTCCATAATTGATCGAATAACCTGTTCAAAGATCAGACATGTAATATATCAAATTAGGGCAAAACAATAAATATCAAGATACGTCAATTATGAGATGACGGCTCAATAAATATCAATAAATGCGGAATGACCCTAATCGAAACCTTTTTCACAGGAAAGAAGTGTATCGATTACACAGCCTCCTGCTATGATACCAATTGATAAGTTAAAAACTAACTTGAAGATCGATTAGATCTATAAAACAGGTAAATTAATAAACGAGTAAACAGCAAGAACACAAGAATGGATCAAAGATGTCGAATGATTAATAAACAATCCTCAGAAGAGCTCGATAAAGAACTTCTACTGTAGAGGATTTAGGGTTTACAAGAACGATGAAGGAAATCTGTAAAGCTATCAATCGTTACTCTATCAATCGATTTTCTAATATGCATGCAAGCACATTATTATATACTAAACCCTATCAGGTCACGGTTGGACAGGCCCAAAACCGGAGCACAAAACATGGACTATTAACCGAGCACAATAGACGCAATATACAAAAAATGCTACGCTACCCAACACAATCACATGTGATTATACCAATCATGTAATGTGATTTTGTTAAACTAGTAATGTAATAAACTTACTATGTATTTCATGATAATCTGAATACAAATATGAACTTTATTTATGATACAACTCAAAGTATACATCCATACGATTCCAAAAATATAGAGAGCATTTAAATCTGACTTCGTGTGAAAAAGTTATCATAAACCGAACACTATAAATCTCTATAATAAGAGGAATTTAAAATAGACTTAGAATTAGCTATTGGAGTCTAAATGAAAGTTGTAGTACTCAGAAATACCTACACATGGATATAAAGAACGCCAAAAACGGAGTTCGTATGCAAAAGTTATGACCTTCCGAAGATGCAACTGTCTAAGGGCTTGACACGTGGCAGAAACCCTAGCCGCCTTAAACCACGACGTGGCAATTAAGGCCACGATGTGAAACGTGTCTGGGACACTAATCGGGGCTAGAAAACACGTGTTGAAGCTACGGGGTGACTCATGGATGGCTACGACGTGACCCTAGGTATGCCACGATGTGAAATGGCCAAGAAGAGCCTATAAATAGCGATCAAAGCTCATTCATTCGTTACACCTTTTCTTTTCACTCTCTCTTGTTTCCGGAGGCCGTTTTCCTTCCCGAGCCTGACAACGACAAGCTTCTGTCCGTTTAGAGTCTATAGATCACGATATTAAGGTGAGTTTCACGGCCCCACTTTTCAATATTTTCGGGGGAAAATGAATGGTAAATATTGTATATATGTTATGTCTATATGATAGTATATCAATATCAACGTAGATAGTTATAGTAACCGGGATATAGTTATTTCATATATGAAAGTATCCAACTATCGTAAAGTTGTTAGCATGTTATAGTTATAGTAGTATACTAATGTAGATCTTGAGTTATACTTAGGATTCTATATATATGTTGTGTGCGATATAGTTCCGAAGTTATATTCGGAAGTTCTATATGTTAATTGTTAGGTACATTGTTATTGTTGGTTTTATGTCAAAATAAAACCAGGTATGTTATATGTTGTTGTTATTGGTTTTATGTCAATATAAAACCTGGTTTTAATTCTAATTATAGCTGTTGTACTACCGCAAGGTGTGATCCTTGTACTACCGCAAGGTGTGATCCTTGTACTACCGCAATGTGTGATCCTTGTACTACCGCAATGTGTGATCCTTGTAGTATTAATAAGCGGTATAAAACTAAGTCATACAGTCGCATCTACAGACTCATGGTAGAACAACTTTAGAAGCATTATACTTTGTTGATATATAAGTATGAATGTTAAGTATAAGTTTCCCAAAGACTTATACTTTATGTATAAGAATCTAGTAGGTATATTACTTGTATATTAAGTAGACCACTATACCTATCCTACTTACTCGTATAGAATTGAAATAGATTTATACGTAGCGGTTTTACTCGTATAGAATTGAAATAAGATTTATACGTAGCAACTTAGTTTGTATGGAATTACAAACATTTATATTTATAATATATGAGACTTATAGGTATATACTTATTTGGTAAGTAAACCATTATACCTAGGATATATATATATATATACTAGACGTTGGAAACTCAAAATAATACTTTCAAAACTATACTTTTGAACTTGGAAAATGTATTATTTTTATATAGAGTCAAAACCTATGGACTCACCAACTTTATGTTGACGTATTTTAAAATGCATGTGTTTTCAGGAAGTTGATAACTACGATACAAGAAATGATGTTACACTTCCCGGTGTTTCCGCCGACGGCCGGGGTATGACAGTTGAGTACGCCCAACGTACACCGAAGCGTGACCCGCCTCGCACTCGAGTGCTCCGATGACGCATGCAGTGATGAATCCGAAGCGTACGCCCCGCGTACTGAGCATTACACCCAGCGTAATGCAAGGCATCATCCTCTATAAAAGGGCATGTGAGGCTGTCGATTTCTTTTGCCAAAATTCTTTCTTTCTCTCCCCAATTTTCCTGGTTTTGCGTGCAAATTATACCCCGAGGCCCCGGTATCATTTTCGAGCCCCAAAGCAAGTCCCGAAACCCCGAAGATCCTGAGGAGTGAAATTCCCGAGCCGAAGCCCTACCCGCGAAAAGCCAATTTTTGTGAAGATCTTCTAGATCTACCGAAGAATACTACTTCTACAAGCCGTAGTGGTGTCCGATCACCTTCTGATCAAGTGAGTGTGTAGTTAGTTTCTTCTTACGCATAATTTTTTGTTATATGTGTGAATGTATATTCACTTTCATCTATCTCATAGATATGATTTATTCTCTATGAAATACGTGTTATGTGTATGTGTCTCATCTGTTGTTTGGAATATGTATTGAATGAGAATGCTATACAGGTTTTAAACTATGTATAAAAATATATAATTTGTCTACTAATATGTTGGGTAGAACATGGGTAGATAGTTGATGTGTGATAAACAGATGAGAGGCCTCGATGTTGTTGTTGATCTAGTTATTCAACGGAGTATGGATAAAGACCACAAACTCTTTCTAGACAGTCCTGTGGAACGCTAGCAGGCTCATAACCTGTAGGTGTTGTGAACGATGTGTTCACCGATGTACTCTATCCCCCTCATGGTTGCCTTTAGGAAATCTACTGTTGAGGAAACCCCTTTGCAGTAATCTCCGTCCCGATGAAAATCCTAGATTAGGTCCCTTGAGATAGATGTTGTTTTAGGGACGTAAAGTGAGGATAACGGGAATGGGTAATCGGGTTATTGTTGGTTGGTGAAATTAAATATAATTATTTATTGCGGGTTGAAAATCCAATATGCTCACCAGGCTCCCAAGCCTGACCCACTCAGTTTTATTTTTATTACAGGTAGTGGCGCGAGGACATAAGATGGATGGATTATCAAGTTATTTTGTTTATTAGACCAGTTTTTATATGTAACTATTGTATGGTTTATCTTTTGTTGTTTATGCTTTTGCGTCTGTATCGGAACATGACATCCCGAGTTATGATTATATAATGAAAATACATTTCTTTATGAAATGCTTTGGTAAATATTATTTTTATCATATTTTAATTTTGGGAACAAATTCCGCAACTCTTTTAAATCAAAAGGATTTACTCTGAAACTATTTTAAAAGCATAAATGAAACCGGTCTTTTTTGGCCACGATTTTGGGGATGTCACAAACATGATGTTGGTGAGTTCACAGGTTTATATGTTTTAAAGTGTTTTAAAGAGTTTTGTTGCGTTAGTAATATTATGATTGCCTAACTCGCATACTGGAGTTGTGTATGCTATCCCTACATTCTTAGGTTTAGTCCTAATCATAGTTTTTAGATAGTTAAGCTAAAAAATGTTGCGATGAGTTCTTATAATCTAGCTCATGACTGTTGTACTCCCCGTGGCGACGCTTCATCGGACGTCGCCAAAGTTTAGAAAGTTATGTCTGCTTCGACTTCACCATCAGGTTGTAGCTAGCAATCGCATGTGGGGCTATCAACCCCGTATAGATATGTACATATCTTTCCCACTGACATAAGATTTAACGATTATAGGTCGGGGCTAGCTAAATGTCATTTAGCTAAGGATGAATAATGTCTCACCTAACCATTGTTTTGTCATCATGTGTTGTTGTCATATCGTGTATTGTTGTTATGTTATCGTTTATACTTAGCCCATCCCCAATGGGCACTCAATGAAGAGTCTAATGAGCAAAAGTAAAGTGATGGGGCGTTGAATGGTTAAATTTGGCATTGTATGAGGAGTTTAATGAAGGGGGGGGGGGGGGGGGGGTTAATCCCATTCAACGCTGTAATTGGATTTTCCTTTTTTTTTTTTGTATTTTAATATATAGCAATTTATATAGAACTTAACATTTGATTTTTTTTCTCTCATAAACAAACTATATATCATAATTTCTCTGATTTATAATTTATTTTAGTTTAATAATTTACTTTTTATTTAATATATTATTCGTAATTTTTAATTGCTAATTGTAATCTTTAATTAATATTTAGTAATTGTATCTTTTAATTTCTAATTATCCTAAAATTCTAGTATTATTTATTAATATTATTTTTTTTAAAAATATAATAAAATGCTGACGTGGCAATCCATTGAAATGTTAAGAGTTTAATGGAATGTAGAGTTTAATAGATAAAATTGTTTAGTTAGTGGAATGCTGATGTGGCAATCCATTGAACTCTTAAGAGTTCAATGCATTGGAGATGACCTTATATATATATATATATATATATATATATATATATATATATATATATATATATATATATATATATATATAAATTAAGAATGTTTTATTAGGTTGGATATAGTAACCGCCAGGTGTTAAGTTATCCCATAGTTTGGCCAGGGAAACAGCTAGGTATGATGTTCACTAAATGTTTGGCCAGTGTAACGACTAGGTATCTATGTTTGCAGGTGGTTAAGTTAGCGTGATAACTAGGCAAAATATTATACATAAAAGTTGAATAAGATACCTACCATGCATAATATTACCTTAATGTACTTGCACAATTATATAACTGATATTGTACGATTAGAAAAAATTATGAAATTAGCAGTAGTTTGACATGTATTCCCCTTTAAAGGTTTGAAAATTGTAAAAGTGGGGCTATGAACTCACCCTTGAAGCGTGAACCATTTTTGTAGTGTAGAATTGGGAAGATGGAACTTGAGAATCACTTGGGAGGTAGGGGCACAAAATTTGAGAGAGAGTGATGGTTGTATGGAGGTGTGAGAACTGAACATCCAGAGTTTGCTATTAATAGCAAGTTTTTGAGGTGCGCGTCGTGCATCACACCGCGCGGGCTGTGCGCGTGGCTTCATTTGGGAGCTGCCACGTTTCCTACATACAGTGTGCCACATAACCTGTATCTTGACGGATCTTAGTCGTCAAAATGTGCGTCGTGTGTGATGCACAATAGGGCACGTGTTACAAGAATTTTGTTTTCTAAACTCCACAACTTTTGCATATGACTTCCATTTTCGACGATTCTTATATCCATGTGTAGGTGTTAACATACCCTTGTTTTGGCTAATTTTTAATTTCATTTATTGCCCATATTTTATAACCGCTATGATTTTATAAAAATTATAACTCTCACGTTTGGGTTTAATTTTAGGCATTTGTTGTCTCAATATTCCTACTTTTAGAAGTACTATGATCTTTCTTTTGGTGAGTTTAGCTAAAAGATGACCATTCTTTCTGTTGTTTTCGTCGTTGTAACTTTTTATGTGTGGTAGATCTTTGTTTACTATATAAATCCTAACTCTCCCAAACAAAGTCGGATTTTTATGAAGCTTATATGTTTGGAATCCCGTTGTCGTGTACATTCTAAAAATGTTAGCCTGCTCATAAGATACCAGGATTTTTCGCACACATATTTTTTAGCTTAATATTTTACGTAACTATACGAGTTAATGGTAAAAATAGAATAAATTCCTTCATCTATCTAAATATTACATTGTCGTCCTATTACATGACTCTGAGAGGTTAAATTGTAATTGCAGTTGGTGACGTATTTTCTGGATTGTCATATCCTCCCCTGGTTAACGGAAATTTCATCCCAAAATTTAGGTTGTGGTTGGAATGTTATTGAACAAGTGAGGGTACTTGTTCTTCATTTGGTTTTAGCGTTCCCACGTACATTATGGCTCTTTTTTAGTGTTCCATCGTACTGTGACTATAGGAATGTGGCTTTGCTTCAGTCTCTTAACCTCTCGGTCCATGATCTCAATTGGTTGTTCGAAAAAATTGAGCTTCATGTCAACTTGATTTTTTTCGAGAGGAATGACAAGTGTATCCATGGAGATACATTTCTTAAGATTTGATACGTGGAAGACATCGTGCACACTGCTGAATTCATGGGGCAATGCATGTCAGTAAGCCATCGGGCCCACTCTAGAAAGGATTTCTAAAGGTCCTCTGTACCTTAGATTGAGTTTTCCCCATTTTTAGAATCTTATTACTCCTTTCCAAGGAGAGACTCTGTAACATCCAAAATTTCAAAACAATTAAAACTTTTCAAAATCACCCATTTAATTAACATTGTTGCAAAAAGGTTTTCAATACATTATTAAACAGAGTAATTTCCCAGGTTCATATCATAAAACACCAACGCGTGGAACGGTACGATCACGCCTTTGCCTTGCCACAGACTCTTGAGAACCTGAAACATAAAACCACAACTGTAAGCCCGAGAGCTTAGTGAGATACCCCCAGAATACCAACCACATACACGCCTTTCCAGGCCCTGACCTTCCGGTCCATGTGTCTCAGGGGACTTCCGTCCCTGCTGGGTCAAACCTTCCAGTCCTACCCACGCCGACCTTCCGGTCCATCACACAACATAATCGCCTTCCGGCCCATATCATATTGCCTTCCGGCCCATAAGCATAAAATGCACGTATAACATAACAAGCAACCATACAGCAGTTCATAGACAACAATCGATCAACAGATCACATATCATAGCATTACTCTAACAAGATACTTGTCTAGCCGGTCACTATCATAGCATTACCCCATGAATCAGTCAACATACTAAATGCATACATACGCCCTTCCAGGCCGTGACCTCCCGGTCCACATAGTAATGCTTTCCAGCCTGTAACATATATTGAAAACTACCCGGATTTCTATCCGATAAAAAGGGTCGGCCTTGGTGCCATAAACCCTAACAATATAGTGAGGATAACTCACCTCGAAACTGCCGACTGAACAGATAGCTCAAGCTGCTCCGATCACTGATACGATCTCCACCTCTGGACAGTCACCAATGCACTGAACTCAACAATAAACAACAATTACCAAAATACCCCTGGAACCACTGGTCAATCCTTGGTCAAAGACAAGGTCAAAGTCAACCCCTGACTGACCCTACTCGTCGAGTCAACCCTGTGACTCGCCGAGTCCCCATACTCAGAACTTCACTTAACCCGCGACCTAACTCGCCGAGTCACCCCAAGACTCGCCGAGTTCAACGACTCTGAGTCCACTTGCCCTTGACTCACCGATTCCTTAAGATTCCCTTTCTACACGTCGAGTATCCCCTTTTTACTCGACGAGTTCCTCCTGGAAGAATCGCGGGGCCACCCCGACTCAACTCGCCGAGTCTGAAGAACAACTCGACGAGTCCCAGTTATTCTTCAAGCTACTCGCCGAGTCTGTTCATCAGACTCGTCGAGTCCATGCCATGCAGTCGATCAAACTGCTTCCTGAGATAAGTATTGTCCCGAAATACACAAGCATGGGACCTTCTGGACCTCTAAGGTCCTAATACAGGGTTATAGTCGTTTGGGTAACAAGGGTAACACTTAATCTAATCACAAAGGGGTTCCATAAACCCTAATTCCATGACACATCAACATAGCAGAGCATAATTCGAATTCTTACCTGAATAACGTGCCCTCTGTGTCCCCAAATCCTCAGAACGTGACTCCCTTGCTGTTCCTTTCGCCAAGCCCTTCTCCTCCTTGCACCACAACCCTTCCAAGATCAACAATGGTCCTTAGACTTTGCTCCAGATGCACCCACTCGATTTAGGGTTCTTCTCAGAAGGCTAAACTGAACAATGACGGCCAATGAGTGCCTCTTATACGTCCCAAACCTGAACGGTTAGGGTTTTCGCCAAACAGCGCAGACTCGCCGAGTCCATATCTGGACTCGTCGAGTCCAATCGCGAACCCGCGACCCGGTCTGTGATCCTACTCGGCGAGTCTAGGCTCCAACTCGCCGAGTCCCTTCTTAAAACACCCCCAAATCATAGTTATATCGATATTTGAAATTCCGGGCTGTTACAACTCTCCCCCACTAGAACTAGACTTCGCCCTCGAAGTCTCACTCTGAAAATAGCTCCGGATGCTGCTCCCGTATCTCACGTTCCAGCTCACCGGTCATTTCCGGCCCATCCGGTGCTACCACCGAACTAATACTAGAGGTATCTCCTAATACCTCATAGCCTCGATCTTCCGATTCCTGATGACCACTGGTCTCTCAGCATAATTCATGCCCGCATCCACCTGAATGTCTTCTAATGGAACCACTGCCGAGTCATCGGCTATATACTTCCTCAGTTGCGACATATGAAATATCGTGGATTGGTCTCAAATCTGTGGACAACTCCAACCGGTAGAACCCCAGGCCTACCCCCGCAATCACATGAAAAGGCCCAATATACCGGGCCCCAACTTGCCCCTCTTCTTGAATCGAATCACTCCTCTCCAAGGAGAGGCCTTCAGGAGTACGAAGTCACCGACCTGAAACTCAAGCTCGGACCGGCGTCTGTCTGCATAACTTTCCTGTCGGCTCTGGGCGGTCAATAACCTCTGTCTCATCTGCTGAATCTGCTCTGTTGACTGCAGCCCGATCTCCGTACTGGCCATCGCTCTCTGTAACCGAAAAATTACCCAAGATGCAACTCTGCTCTAAATCTCAACGATCACTCGACCCATAAGGGTTAGGAAACCATGAACCACCAGATCCCCGATCCAAAGCCCACTTTGTCCATTCCGGACCGACTGAGAGATCCATTCTCACTCTCAGAGCAACTCTCATAAGTTCTCCTCTTGCCATCACATACACCTACTGAACTAGTCCCAACACCCGCAGGTTGGAAGACCCAATACACTGATGATATCCTCGAACACTTCCCAAAATGAACCACTACATCCACTCTATACTCTGATCAGAATCACACTGAGAATTTAAGATTCTCTCTCTCCCTACATCCCTTCTGAGCCTCAACAGACATCCCCAAACCAGATGGGCTCCTACTTCGCTGCCGCGAACACGATGCTCAAAGCCCTACTCGAAATACTTTAACCATAACTCTGCTCTATAGCTTTCATTCTTGTGAACTTGCACTCCCCTTCGGAGTTACACACCTTTCTCTTTTCCTTCCAAGGGGCCCTCTTGGCCATAATGCCACTCCCACCGGTGCCACGGTGCTTGCCCCAAACGACACCACCCTTTTGCGTAACCGCTATTCACATACTCTGGTTCTCATTGCAGGGGCTCTCAATCCCATGCACTCTCTCCACTCATAAAAATCACTGTCTCAGCTAAACAAGATCACTAACCCGGGGCCAGACCTTCCAATGCAATCACACTGCAACATACATAATCCGCAATCTCAAACTGATCCAGCAATACCAACAGAGTCTCCAGCATGACTGGACCGACTCTCATAACACATACTAGCCACTCGAGGCTATATCTCTGTGGATCCGTACACCCAAACTATGCGAACCCTTAGGTTCTAACTCTAGGAACCTTCCGGTTCCAGCTCTAGAAATATGCACAACATAATCCCGTGGGATTAATGCAGTACAACCCATCACGTACCTCAAACATACCAATACTCTGATCGCATAACCCCGGTTACTTACTCAAGCTTGATCCCGGCCTTCTCTCAGGCCTCCACAATCAAATGCCCTAGGTCTGTATCTCGCCCCACATACCCGACACTCGCTCTCGTCGGCCTATACTCTGAGCTGACAAACACTGCTGAATCCCAACAGCTAAGCACCCTCACATACTCATCGATCTCCTGGAGAATTCTCCAGTTCTCCCCCACTAAAGCACTGGCTAACTGCCACCGGTCGTCATTAATGACCCTTCAGAACAACCCTGCACAGAGAAAACATTTACACACTGACTGTTTCCCACCAGCATAAGCAACCCTCAACAAAACACATCTCTTCCCTGATCAGTCCACTCAAAAGAATCCGGTCTTTCAATTATCCAATCTACGACTGCAGATGCTACCTGACATTCAACCGAGTGCCGCATCTCCGCTGACAACCCTCACGAACGATAACCAACGGAATTCCCAACAATAACCCGTAACCAAACCCACAACCTGCCAAAGGATGAATACCACATCAAAAACCGCACCAGACTACCGGCACCAAAACACCAAGCTATAACCATGCCAAACCATCAGGGAACAACGAATGCCAAAGCGAAAACTTGAAACACCAATCCATAACCATACCAAACCCGCGAAACAACAAATACCGCATCGAAATCCACACAAGATACCAGCACGACAATACGCCACAATCAACGCAAGACAATCAAGACATCAGAAGCATCAAACCCGCAGCTGCCTCCGGCACCGCTCCGTTTCCCTCTGCCGCGAGCCGATAAGCACGACCCTGAGCCCTTGGGCTCCGCTCCATCCTGTCCTCCTCCTGAACTCTTCAAGGTGGCCGGTGCTAGAGCCTGCACCGGTCCTGCAGAAAGTTGTGGACAGTTGACCCTCAATGTCCAACCTGCCGACAATGATAACAAATCCTCAAATCCTGAATCGGCACTGACTGCCGACAATCCCGCGCATAGTGCTCCTCCTTTCCGCAGTTGCGGTATTCACCACCGGACCAGCAAACTCCGGTGTAACCCCTCCCAAACTTCTCACAAGTGTGGCCGCTCCGATCCCCCATACTAACATCAACGGTACTGGACCGTTTCGGCGCTGGCTGCGACTGCATTGGAGCCAGCCTCAGCTCACGCAACTGCAACTCAACCTCTAACTCACGCCGCATGGCGGCCTCCTGCAACACCAACAAGGTCTCACACCTATGTGCAGACACGAACTGTCTGATATCCCCCCTTGAGCATACTCAGATATCGGGACATCTGAGCCTGCTCCGAAACGAACTCAGGGCAAAACATCGCCCTCTCAATAAACATCCTGGTGATCTTAGTCACCGACCCCAAATCCTGCTTCAGCTCAAGGAACTCCCAAGCAAATCTCTCCTTCTCATCTCGTGGAACATAGCGAGTACTGAACATCTCTCTAACTGATCTCCCTGAAACCGCAGCCCTCTGCGCGTCAGAATATGACCCCATGGTCAATCTCCACCAATCCTTCGCCCCGAGCCTCAATAGGTTCAGAGCACACCTCACCCTCTGATTAGCAGGGCATAAACTCGAGAAGAAACACCCCTCCATGTCTGATAACCATCTCATAGCAACAATCGGGTCCTGAACCCTATCGAATGTGGGAGGCTTTGCATAATAGCAGTTCCGATACTGAAAACCCAGACTAGCTCCTCTCCTTGTCGTTTCTACAGCCGCTGTATCTGCCGCGGCAGCCGTCTCTGCGAGAGCCGCATATCGCTCGTCAAACTACTCAATCATAGCGGTCCTGTTCGACCCAAACAATTCTGGCGACTCAGCCCGCAACAATGCAGCAACCTCATCACGCAGGATCTCGCGAATCCTCGCATCCCGCTCGCTCGTGCTCGTCCGATCGATAACCTCCGACGGCACCGATCCACCCGGAACTCGCTTTCCAGCTCCCGATCCTGATCCGGATCCACTATCGTCATGCCTCGAGATCTCCATGACGAAGACACCCTACCAAACTCAGACACTTCCCAAAATCCTGGGATCCAACTCTCGCAACCCTACCTTAGAGACCATGGTTTCCCTGATACGCGTATGGGTCCTGTGCTTTCAGTAGTACGGGCCCATACTACCTTCCACACCTACCCATATTTGTATGAAGTACTACCACAATACCCTAGGAAACATGCATAACAACTATCAACCCTCACCACTAGAGGAACACTGAGAACATCCCATAAGGGACCCTAGGCTACAGGCATCACATATCAGGCAACAGTATCATAAATTCCTGAAGATCCCTAGCCTAACTCTAGCATGCTATTCTATCAAGCTCAAATAAACAATTATCATGTATGGTATCTTGGGGTTACTTACTGGCTCCGGCTGATCATACCTCCGCGTCCTCCTTTTACCAAATTTGAAAACCATTTTAATTTCTCATTTTAAAATCCTCCTCGATTTGAGACTGGAGTCACACGAATGTTTCCCCAATTCACTCAAACCAAGGCTCTGATACCAACTTGTAACATCCAAAATTTCAAAACAATTAAAACTTTTCAAAATCACCCATTTAATTAACATTGTTGCAAAAAGGTTTTCAATACATTATTAAACAGAGTAATTTCCCAGGTTCATATCATAAAACACCAACGCGTGGAACGGTACGATCACGCCTTTGCCTTGCCACAGACTCTTGAGAACCTGAAACATAAAACCACAACTGTAAGCCCGAGAGCTTAGTGAGATACCCCCAGAATACCAACCACATACACGCCTTTCCAGGCCCTGACCTTCCGGTCCATGTGTCTCAGGGGACTTCCGTCCCTGCTGGGTCAAACCTTCCAGTCCTACCCACGCCGACCTTCCGGTCCATCACACAACATAATCGCCTTCCGGCCCATATCATATTGCCTTCCGGCCCATAAGCATAAAATGCACGTATAACATAACAAGCAACCATACAGCAGTTCATAGACAACAATCGATCAACATATCACATATCATAGCATTACTCTAACAAGATACTTGTCTAGCCGGTCACTATCATAGCATTACCCCATGAATCAGTCAACATACTAAATGCATACATACGCCCTTCCAGGCCATGACCTCCCGGTCCACATAGTAATGCCTTCCGGCCTGTAACATATAATGACAACTACCCGGATTTCTATCCGATAAAAAGGGTCGGCCTTGGTGCCATAAACCCTAACGATATAGTGAGGATAACTCACCTCGAAACTACCGACTGAACAGATAGCTCAAGCTACTCCGATCACTGATACGATCTCCACCTCTGGACAGTCACCAATGCACTGAACTCAACAATAAACAACAATTACCAAAATACCCATGGAACCATTGGTCAATCCTTGGTCAAAGACAAGGTCAAAGTCAACCCCTGACTGACCCTACTCGTCCAGTCAACCCTATGACTCGCCGAGTCCCCATACTCAGAACTTCACTTAACCCGCGACCTAACTCGCCGAGTCACCCCAAGACTCGCCGAGTTCAACGACTCTGAGTCCACTTGCCCTTGACTCACCGATTCCTTAAGATTCCCTTTCTACACGTTGAGTATCCCCTTTTTACTCGACGAGTTCCTCCTGGAAGAATCGTGGGGCCACCCCGACTCAACTCGCCGAGTCTGAAGAACAACTCGACGAGTCCCAGTTATTCTTCAAGCTACTCGCCGAGTCTGTTCATCAGACTCGTCGAGTCCATGCCATGCAGTCGATCAAACTGCTTCCTGAGATAAGTATTGTCCCGAAATACACAAGCATGGGACCTTCTGGACCTCTAAGGTCCTAATACAGGGTTATAGTCGTTTGGGTAACAAGGGTAACACTTAATCTAATCACAAAGGGGTTCCATAAACCCTAATTCCATGACACATCAACATAGCAGAGCATAATTCGAATTCTTACCTGAATAACGTGCCCTCTGTGTCCCCAAATCCTCAGAACGTGACTCCCTTGCTGTTCCTTTCGCCAAGCCCTTCTCCTCCTTGCACCACAACCCTTCCAAGATCAACAATGGCCCTTAGACTTTGCTCCAGATGAACCCACTCGATTTAGGGTTCTTCTCAGAAGGCTAAACTGAACAATGACGGCCAATGAGTGCCTCTTATACATCCCAAACCTGAACGGTTAGGGTTTTCGCCAAACAGCGCAGACTCGCCGAGTCCATATCTGGACTCGGCGAGTCTAGGCTCCAACTCACCGAGTCCCTTCTTAAAACACCCCCAAATCGTAGTTATATCGATATTTGAAATTTCAGGCTGTTACAGACTCTCAACATGACGTTGTCTCCAACCTGAACTTCAAGGGGTTTCCATCGGAATTTAGAATATTTCTTTTGATGGTTGCGATAGGTCTTTAGTCTCTCTCTGATCTACACGATCTTTTCTGTGGTATCGTGAATGATCTCTGGTCCTATTATCCCAGTGTCCCCTACAAGTTTCTTTTCTAAGTGGTATGTCACCAACTTTTTCCTAACATAGCTGTGAGCGGCATTTTTTTTTTCCATATAGTGCTTCGAATGGTGCAACCTTGATGTTGGTGTGGTAGCTGTTATTGTATGAAAACTCAACCAAGGGTATGTGAGTATCCCATGCATCTTCAAAGTGGGCAAGACGATTTGAATGTGTAGTCATGGTGAGTGCTTTCAATCTACAAGGCTTACGTCATTCCTTTTGGCTGAAGGCATTAACTACTACGTTTTCTTTGAATGGGTGATATCCTATTTCACACTCATAGTCATTCAACAGTTCTAACCATATTTGATATCTCATGTTAAGTTCCTTTTGATTGAATATATGCTAAAGACTCTTGTGGTCGGTGTATATGGTGCACTTGGTTCCATAGAGGTAATGTCATCGGATTTTTAATGCAAAGATTACAGCTCCTAACTCTAAATCATAGGTGGTATAATTGTTCCCGTGCACCCTAAGTTAACACGAAGCATATGAGATGACATTGTCTCTCTGCATAAGTACACACCCTATACCCTGATGTGAGGCATCATAGTACACAAAAAAAATCTTCAGTTCTTTCTGGGAGTACTAGAATTGGTGCATTACACAACATATGCTTTAACGTTTGGAACATGGATTCTTGTTTTTCTTCCCCCTTGAACTTTGTGTCCTTTTGAATCAATGTTGTGAGGGGTTTAGCTATCTTAGAGAAGTTATCTATGAGTTTTCGATAATAGCTTTCCAATCCTAGGAATGGCTCTCCTCGGTTGGTGTTATAGGTGCTTCTCAAATCAAGCATCGCGTATGAGTGGGGGATATAAGCGTGGAAATACCAAATGTACCACTCTCGAACGACAACCTCGGAAATGTCGAAGTATTGAATGCAGAGAACCATATGTAACATCCCGAAATGAGGTATACTTCGATGACCTTAATCCTTTATGCAATTGTCAAGACTAGTCCCTATTTGAGAAAAGGTGGCAATTAAGTATGTGGGGTGCATGCATGTGTACGCACAGCGTACTCATGCACTTTACATGATCTCGGAGGCCACCTAGTACGCTAGGCGTACTAGGCTCAAAGTAAAACCATAATGCCCTCTTGTGCCCCTATTTAAGGAACATGATGGCCTCATTTTATGCAACCATTTCCAGCCTCCAACCTCCCTTAAACCCTAATTTTGTATTCCTAGCTTGTGTGAGTGTTGTGGCTCATTGAAGTGTTCTTATGAAGCTTTTGGTGAAGAAGGAGCATTCGAGGAAGTGTAGCTTGTGCTTCTAGCTCTTGGATCTGAGTTCTACTGTTGTTGGTGCATCTTCCAGAGGTATCAAGTTTGAAACGTGCTTACTGTTGTGTTAGTTCATGTTTTGGGTCCATTTTTAGGGTTTTATGTCCCAAGTTTAGAGCTTTGTGAGTCTAATGAACTCCAAAGCATATCTCCTGTCCTTTTAAGTGTATTTGGTTGTCTAGATTCATAAAAATAGGAACTTGATCGTCTAAACCTCTCCATGCATGAGTTATGTGGATTCTTGTGTTGGGAATGTTAAAGTTTGTGAGTTTGAGACTTGTTCAACCATGCTAAGGCTTAAAGTGTTGTGTTATGAGAATTGCATCGATCCTATGGTGCTAATGAAAACCCTAATGCTTGGATCTAGTTTTTCTAATTGTACATGCAATAATTGTCCAAGACTTACAAACCCTAATCTAGCATACAATAAAAATCGAAATGTACATCTAATAAAGTGTTAAGGTATTACCTTTGATTATAGCTTGATGGTCTTGAGCTTTTGAGAACTTTAGCACCTTAACTGTGATGCCTCTAGTAGATCACAAACACCAAAGCAATTGGAAAATGCAAGAGAGAGAGAGAGAGAGAGAGAGGGAGGAGGCTCAAAGTCGGCTCTAGTAATCCTTTTAGGGTTGTGGCAGCCGAAATTGGGAAGCCTAGGGGTTCTATATATAGGTGAGGAATTAGGGTTTCAGTCAAAAACCTAATCCGGTTGCTTAGGATCTATGCAACCCACTAGATCCTTCCAGAACCTAGCCCTTGGACGAAATCCTTATGGGCTTCCATAAGATTTCGTCCAACCTATCTTTAGGGTTCCTCAGCCCAATATGCAATTATCCAGTAATTACAATAACAGTCCCCTTAATTCAATTAACCTCTTTTGACCAGAAAATTAATTCTAAATTAATTTAATTGACCAATGTTAATTAAATAATATGATTTCTCTTTTAATATATTATTCAAATAATATATTAATAAACCATAATAACCACTTTCTCTATTATTCTTCCAGTCAAGTTGCTTTGGTGAACGCAACCCAAAAGGACCATGCTACAACCGGGTCAAATACATACCAAATATAGTTACGACTTAGATAAGTCTAATAACTATAAATGCAAGTACGAATTCAAAATCCGATTAGCAATCGAAGCTCTCAAAAGTTGCTGTCGAACTCTGACACGTACTATAGATAAGGGATCGTATAGTCCTCCGTTCTCAAGATATCGTGTGGACAATCACATGGAACATAGTCATACTTATTGTCCAGCAGTTTGTTTCTCGATCTCTGATTTGTTTGACATATAACTTAACTGAACACATTAATTCAGTCCTGACCGGGCCCGACAGGTAAGTCAAAACAAAATCATCGAGGGGCCCAAGATATCGCTTTTAGCCTCATAGGATAAAAGGAACATATAAACTCCGACTTAGATGCTTGTACTATTTACTGATCAAATTGTACACAACAATGTGTTTTATAACATCAAGTTACTGATGTGTTTACACATTATCAATGCACAACCAACTCGTAAACAACAACTCATACATCTAGGTTTAAAGACTATATGATATTATCGTCTCACAATCACTCGTGATTAAATTCCATGAAGTGATTCATGTGAGTGTGGGTCTAATACAATACTCAAATCTAATTTCATAAGCATTCATGAACGTTGTAACAACCTTTTGATGTGTCTAAACACTTAGACAATCTACAAGCCAATTCATGACAGTCTTCTTTCATACTTACTTCCAACGTATGATCGAATGTGGATAGTTTAAATAATCTTATTATTTAGGAAGTCAAAACATGTAAAGTGAAACAATAGTAAATAATTAACATATGACAGTAACATTACTTATAAATAATACTCTTTTATTTAATCATCAAATGTCAATTACAATTTATCTATTACAAGTTTCTAAAATCTATTTAATCACTAAAACTAATATCGTCCTTCAGCGCAATGCTCCTAGAATGCTGTAAGTGCTTAACCCTACTCAGTCCCTTCGTAAAGGGATCTGCTGGGTTATCTTCTGACGATACCCTCTTTTCTATGAAGAGTCCTTCTTCTACTCGATGTCTAATGAAATGATATTTCCTGTCGATATGCCTAGATCTGCCATAATCCCCCAGTTCCTTGGTCAACAAAACCCTCTGGTTGACTCATGTAAACATCTTCAGCCAACTTCCCATTAAGGAAAGCGGTTTTGACATCCAACTGCAATATTTCATAATCATGAAACACAACTATGGCTAGCATAACCCTTATAGACTTAATCTTTGCTATTGGTGAGAAGGTCTCATCATAGTCAACTCTAGGAGTTTGAGTAAAGCCCTCCGCAACCAATCGCGCCTTATATGTATGTACTTTCCCATCCATGTCGGTCTTCTTCTTGAAGATCCATTTTCACCTGACCGTCTTACGACCTGGCACATTGTTAACCAAGTTGCAAACTTGATTGTCATACATGGACTGAATCTCGTTGTCCATAGCCTCTTTCCATTTCGCAGACTCTGGGCCTACCATGGCTTCCTTGTAGTTGTTAGCTTCATCCAAATTTATCAGTGTGCTATCACTGATAAACGTATCACCTTCAGTAGTAATATGGAAACCATAAAACTCAGGTAGAACACTAACTCTATTGGAATGTCTTAGAAGTAGGGACTCGTCTATTGGTTCAATAGGAGTTTCCTCCTCAGGTTGAGCGCTAGTGTTTGAGGTTCCTTCACCGTTTGATTCTTGAAGATCTTCAAGATCAATTTGCCTCCCACTGTCCTCTTGGCATATGAGTTCTCTCTTGGAAAACCCCTCTCCTCGTAATGAAGACAACATTGTCACTCGGTCTATAGAAGATATATCTAAATGACTTTTGTGGATAGCCGATGGAAATACACCACTCACTACGAGGTTCGAGCTTGTCGTGAGTCTCTCGTCTTACGAAAGCCTCGCAACCCTACACCTTGATATGTGCCAACAAGGGAACTTTCCATGTCCACATCTCGTGAGGTGTTTTGGCAACCTTCTTAGTTAGGACTAGATTAAGGATATATGCGGCAGTCTCTAAGGCATACCCCCAGAATGAGATAGGTAACGAAACTCCACTCATCATGGAAAGAACTATGTGCAACAAGGTTCTATTGCGCCTCTCAGCCACACCGTTCAACTGCGGTTTCCTAAGTGACATCAATTGCGAAATGATTCCGCATTCCTTGAGGTAGTCATGGAATTCAATACTAAGGCACCCACCTCCTCGATCGGATCAGAGCATTTTAATTTTCATGCCCAGCTGATTCTCCACTTCTAGCTTAAACTCTTTGAACTTTTCAAAGGTTTCTGACTTGTGCTTGATTAAGTAGATATATCCATATCTGCTATAATCATCAATAAAAGTAACATAGAAGCGATTTGGATCCCTTGTGGTGGATCTAAAGTGTCCACATACATCTGTATGTATGAGATCCTGTTGAGATTTAAAAAACCTTTAAACTATGAAGATCGATTAGATCTTGAACAAGTAAGTAAATATAAAACTGTAAGAACACGAAAATAAGAACGAGACAAGAGTGAATCAAACGTGTCGAATGATTAAACAAAATCCTCAGAAGAGCTCGATTATGAACATCGACTGTAGAGGATTGGTAGGTTACAAGAACGATTAAAGAAACCTGTAAATGCTATCGTTATGCTCTAGATGAATCGCTAAATTCGTTAACCTAATATGCATGCAAGCATATACTTTTATATTAAACATAATGGGCTCACGGTTGGACAGGCCCAAACCGGAGTACAAAATAAATAAACTATCGAGCCCAACGACGCAACACTTCAAAATAATCTTCAGCCCAACAATCTCCCCCTTTGCGTCAATTGGAGCGAGATCTTCACTTGTTGCTTGGGCCAGCAGCTGAAGCAGGTACCTTCTTCTTCACGGTGCTAAACAGACATTTGGTGAGAGAGAGAATTGTCTGTCTAAACTGGATATACCATTGGATCATGTCGTTGAAGTACTTGATGTCATCAGCTGAATTCTCTTTACACCTTTTGATGATCGATAACACATGCTCCAGACAGGCAGTGGTGTAAAGGTGTTTGTCAGCTAAAGCAAAGAGACATTTCTGTCCTTCTGCTCTAGTGAACATAACCGAGTTGCGTCTTAGGTCGATTTTGCCCATTTGCATTTGGTTGAGATCATTGGCCGATCCCACAGGAGCTATCTTCGGTTTCTTCTTGAAGACTGTGGCGACCTCCTGATCCATAAGGGCAACCTCCATGATGTAACAGACTAACATCCTTTTGATATGGTCTATAATAGGACTATATTCGGCTGCATCAGTCAAAAGGATGTTATGCAGGACAATCCAATCATGAGGATTTAAGTTCGGTAGATCTGCCAGGGAGATAAGATGAGCAGTTCTTGCAGATCCCCGAATCAGCTTGAACCGAACGTTTATGAATCGACCTTCGGTGTAAGGCTTCAGTACCCGAACGTTCACTATCTTCTGGGCGCTCCAAGTAAGATATTGAGGACGAGCAGCCGTCAGATAGAAGTCGATGAGCTCCCTGTCAAGCTCAGCGTTCGGATGAGGGACTTCAAAGATATTTGAGAAGGCGTGGAAGATAAACGCCTTTCGAGTCAGCGGCATGTCGAACTGCGAGTCGACAGTATTATTGCAGTCGAACGAGATAACCGGCTCGAGCCATAAGATGCTGGGAGTATCTATGGCCTCTTTAATCAAGCGCTCCCGAGTCCAGGCAGGGAAGAGAGTCTTCCTGCTCTCGAGAAGATCGTGGGCTTCCTTCTGCTTGCGTTCGGCTTCTTCAGCCTCTCACGCCACACGATTAACTTCTTCATTCTCATTGCGATTGTTCTTTCGTTTTAACATGTCAGCAATGGTCTCCTTGTCTTCATCTTCATCTTCTTCCTCAGCTATATTTTTCCCTTTGTCCTTCACACCCGAACCCGAAGCTTGACCAGTCGGAGGTGGTTCGGTTGTGTGAGTAGCTTTGGAGGAAGGAGGTGGTTTCGATCCGGTCTTCTTCTCATCTCCCCCTTGTTTCGGAATGGACACGAAAATAGGAAGGCCTTCTATTTTGCTGAGAAGGTCCATGGCCGGAGAGAGCTTTTCAGCAAGGGTTCGCCTCACTGAATGGTTGAGAATAGGATCGTGTGCTTCAAGGATGTTTGATAAGGCAGCGTGTACATCCGAAACACAAGTCTTGATAACCTCCCTTTCGGATCGAAGAGCTTCAAGTTGTTGTTGTGAGTTTGAAAGCTGCGTGCTCTTGACCTTGAGGGCGGTGGTTTTGCTCGCCAGAACGTCCATCAATGAATTTTCGGCTGCGAGATCCTCCTAAAGCTTAGCGAGGCGCGCATCGATGGAGGCACGAAGGGCCGAGTTGTCGTCGCTTATGGTTTGGCGAAGGGCAGCGAACGAAGTCAACTCCGTTGAGACGAATTTGGCCAATTGCTGAACAATCGGTTCCAAAGATGTCTTTGTGGCATCGGCGCTTTCCTGTAAGGATTGCAGCAGGATGGAAGCGTCGGAGAATAGTTTATCGACTTTTTCGGTCGTAGCCTCACTTGCTTTTGTAGAGGCTTCGATGGCTGCAGTTGCTGAAGCTACCGAGTCATGTTGAGCCCTGGAGAAGGCATCAACAATCTTCTGAAGTGCAGCTTCAGAGAGAGAGGACTACTGGTTGGAAGATGAGGCGAGAAGTAGGTCAACCTTCTCGTTGAGCTCCTTTAGATGCTTCTTTGTCACTGGAGCATCATCCTCTTCATCACTCTGAACCTGAAACGGACTATAGTAGACCGAATCAAAGTTCATGTGTTCACCGCCAAGGTAAGGGTTGTCTCTATCAGAGGCATTTTCTGGAGATGGAGGGGGTGGTGAAGCTGGGGGTGTTGTTGTTTTGGTAGGTTCAGGTTGAGTGGGTGTGGGGTTAGTTTTGGGTGGTGGTTGAATGTGGGTAGGTTCTGTTGTATGGGTTTCGGTTTGTGGTGGTTCGGTTACGGGTGTGGTTTCGGTTACTGCTGGTGTTTCGGTTGCAGTTGTGAAAATGGGTGGTGGTATAGGGAAAGAGGTTGCGGGAATAGTGGGGTTTATGGTCGGAATGGAAGTAGGAATGGTTGGAGGAGGTGAAGGTACTGGTGAATTATGAAGTTCCATCTCCGGGGTAGGTGACCGAGGTGGTGTGTTGCCTCGTTGAGGGGTTTCGTCTCCTTGAGAGCCGTCAGAACCCGAACTTTCGCCCTCAGAATCACTTGAAGAAGAGGGAATAACGAGCTTGCACTTCGGTTGAGTTTTCCTCCTCTTCGGTTGTGGGGACTGTGCAACTTTAGGCTGTTTTCTTTTCTTGGGAATAACGAACTTGCTTCCCCTTGTCCGCCTTTTTGCCCCTGTTCACCGGTTTGTCAGCATCGTGGATGGACCTGAGCATATCCGGTGTAAGTTCCCTAGGACCAGATGGCCTGAATTCCTTGATCGTCCGGATTAGCCTGCTGTCAGAGGGCACGTCGCCATACATTGTCTCCGGAATGGATCCAATGAATGAGAATTTAGATGCATCTGAGATGATGATCTTTTTGGTATGAAACGTACCGATAGAAGACATCGATGCACCTGCAGCAGTGGGAATATCAAACTTGTCCATCGCCCACTTTGTGATCAATATCCAGAACCGGGCCAACGACACCTCAGAGTGTCGTGATGATAAAGAAAGGCTCTGGATGAGCTGTTGCCATAGGACCAATCCAAAGTCCAAGTTAATCCCGTTGTAGACAGCGTACATGATCGACAGGAAAAGTCTACTGGCACCGTCGGATCCTGAGCTCCGTTCCGACAAGCCCTTGAAGAGGACTGTGAACATGCCATTCCATTGTGGCGGCAGGCAGGATTTTTTAAACTTTGCGACGGAGGTGAGGACCTCTGTGTAGCCCATGTTGTAAAACATGTTATACAGATGCCCAACCGGAATCGTCTCCGGATTTATTCTTGATGGGTCAACAGCCAACCCAAGCATGGTGCAGAAACGTTGTCGAGAAACAGATGTCTTATGTTCAGCAATTTCGAAGAACACCCGTTCGACTGCCTTGTCGTAATAGGCAGTCGCATAAACCTGCGATAGGGCCACCATTGGCACAGATTCGATCCTTGAGAGAGCTGGAGCTATTTGGGAGTACTTCAAGCACTCAATAATCGGCGACATGTAGGAGTCATACGCCAAAGGGTTGAGGTCAATCACCAGACATTGTTGTGGACGGATGGGAAGGATTTGTGAAGTAGCATGGACGGAAGAGGATTCTGCCATTGTTGAAGGTATGAAGAAGAAGATGAACAGTGAAGGTTTGGGAGTTTTTGCGCTTTAGAAAATCCGGAAGCAGTAAAAAGGTAAATGAGATTGTAAACGGCCTTTTATAGTGAGGGATTGGAGAGAGAAAAATCGTTTCAAATCCTCTATGCGATGATCACGTAGGAGAGAGAGTGTCAGTTCCCTAGGATCACGCCACCCAACAAGCGCCGTTTCAGAAGAAAAACGGTTCAATTTTGCACGCGCCTTTAAATGCCAGAAGGATGTCGCTTGGATTTCGCACACGCGTCCTTAATGTCAGTAAAAGTAAGGGCGTTTCAAATTCACACGCGCCCCCTTTTTACCGTCGTTTGAGTTTCAATCCGTTTAACTCCCGCCGAGTCAGCAACCTTTCGTCTTATCCTTTTAAAGCACATTTTTTGAATTAACTGCCCACGTGGAGGATTGTAGACCAGGTCTTAATTATTAACCACCAATGTAACAAATTATCCTGAAATTAATTATTAACGGAATTTTGGAAAATCAAAGATTTTCGTGCAAAGAGTGTAAAAGAAATGGAATAAAGCAACTCTTTTAAGGATTTTCTGTGATGTCAATAATGACACGAAACTGATGATCCCGGGCACGAATCTCTTCCTTCAAGGTCAAGAGAGACCTTAAAGTGTTAGTGTGGATTCCCGTTGAATTACGATCAAACACTTATTAATAAATGTTGAAAGGCTTCTTTTAATTAGGCTAAATAAGGGTGGCTTTCGCTTTGATTCAGCAAATCTATTCTTGAAATAAGAAAGAAAGTGAACAAAGTACTTGTGAGACCGGTGTAGCCTGTTGAACAAGTAGGTAGGAATTTATTTTAAATTGGTTTGGAAAAAAAAATATAAAATCTCAAAAAAATAAAATAAAACCTGGATCCCTAGGGTAGAAATGTTATGGTATTTAACAATTTCATAGGAATCACACAAAATAAAATTTGAGATTTCATGAAAGTACATACGTCAATTCTTTGGTGAAAACTTGAGCAAATTAATTGTTCACCGTCAATTCATTAGGTGTTGAATTTTGGGTTTCACTCAGCTCGTAGTGACACGAAACTAAGATCATAAACACAGATGTTGTGTAACCATAAACCTCAGTGGTAATTTCTGAGAGTCTCAAGGGTTACGATGATGAAATGAATGTAATGGAGAAATAAAATGGAGATGGTGTAAGAAAACATAGTACCTCTGCTGCGAAAATAAGGACCAGGCAGGAAACTCTTAACTCATGTGAGAAGAGAGTGAGGTAGCTCACGATTAGAATAAATGTGTTAGCCTTATTGGGAAGACAAGGTTTGTGTATACCAGGTCATGAAGGTTGTTATTCAAAATCTTATGAGGCTTGGGACACATACAGCAGCATGCTTCTAGGGACACTTAAGTAATTCATCAATTATACCCCCATAAACGAACGAACATACAATAAAAATTAAAAAATTAAAAAATATTTTTGGAGTTTTTGAGATTTATTAAAGAAATAAAAAAATAAAAGAAAGTAAAAAAAATAAAAAAATAAGTAAGAAAAAAATAAGATTAAAAAAAAACTTTCGAAAAAAAATGAAAAACCGAACCCGAACGTTCGGTTGATTTCGGTTGGGAAAAGTTGAAAAACCGAACCCGAGCGTTCGGTTGGTTTCGGTTCCAGAAAATATGAAGAACCGAACCCGAGCGTTCGGTTGGTTTCGGTTCCAGAAAATTTTGAAAAACCGAACCCGAGCGTTCGGTTGGTTTCGGTTCCACAAAATTTTGAAAAACCGAACCCGAACCTTCGGTAGGTTTCGGTTTTGGAAAATTTTTAGAAACTAAGGATTTTAGATGTGCAAGTGGAAAATGTTTTCAATACTAAGAAAAATAATTTTGTACAAGAAATATACAACCAAGAAAAACTACCTTTGAAGTGATGAGCGAGTCAGATGGTTTAACCGAACCCGAACGTTCGGTTGGTTTCGCTTGTTACGTTTGAGGTTGAGAGGTAGTGTGAGGTACTGACTCTGATTCCATCATACCTAGCCCTTGCAATATTTTATTGAATGATGCTTCAGGAAGAGCTTTGGTAAAGACGTCAGCCAGTTGATCAGTGGTTCTTACGAAGTGAACTTCGACGTTTCCATCTTCCACGTGATCTTTGATGAAGTGATACCTCAGTGCTATGTGTTTGGTTTTAGAGTGTTGCACTGGGTTATGACAGATCCTAATTGCACTTTCAGAGTCACAATATAGTGGGATCTTCTTCATATTGAGTCCATAGTCTCGAAGTTGACTCTGGATCCAAATCACTTGTGAGGTGCAAGAGGCGGCGGCTATATATTCCACTTCGGCAGTAGACAACGACACACACGTTTGTTTCTTGGACTGCCAGCTGACCAACTTCCCATCAAGGAATTGACAGCCACCAGTAGTGCTTTTTCGGTCGAGTCCACATCCTCCAAGGTCAGCATCAGAATAGGCTTGAACGAAGAAGCGTGAGTTGGAAGGATACCATAGACCTAAGGAGGTGGTTCGCTTGAGATAGCGTAAAATGTTCTTCACTGCAAGCATGTGAGGTTCGCGTGGGTTTGCCTGAAATCGAGCACAATAACACACAGAAAACATGATGTCAGGCCTGCTAGCAGTAAGATACATTAGAGAGCCTATCATTTGACGATAGAGCGTGATATCAACAGCCGGTTTGTCTAGGGAGGGAGTTAGCTTGGTGCCGAATGCCATTGGAAGTTTGACTTTGGAGTCTCCCATCTTACCAAACTTTGCTAGGAGAGTCTTCGTGTAAGCTTCCTGATTGATAAAGATGCCTTCGGGTCCCTGTCTAATATTTAAACCAAGGAAAAAGTTAATAGGACCCATTGAGCTCATTTCAAATTTAGTCTCCATCAACTTTCTGAATTCAGCTGTTAAGCTGGGATTCATAGAGCCAAAGATGATGTCATCGACATAAATTTGAACTATCATAAGGTGGTTACCTTCCTTTTTGCGAAAGAAGGTTGGGTCAACCGAACCTTGTTTGAATTTAGACATCTTTAAAAATTTAGTTAGCGTTTCATACCAGGCTCTCGGAGCTTGTTTAAGGCCGTACACAGCTTTATCCAGAATATAGCAATGGTTTGGATACTTTTCGTTCACGAACCCAGGAGGTTGCTCCACATACACAGTTTCTTCGAGTTCTCCATTAAGAAATGCACACTTGACGTCCATTTGGAAAACTTCAAAGTTTTTGTGGGCAGCATAAGCAAGAAATATTCTTACAGATTCCAGCCTAGCTACAGGAGCGAAAGTCTCTTCATAATCTATCCCTTCCTCCTGACAGTATCCCTTTACCACCAGACGAGTCTTGTTCCTTATAACATTTCCTTCCTTGTCTATTTTGTTCCTAAAGACCCATTTGAGACCAACAACCGAAGCATCTGGAGGAGTTGGAATAAGGCGCCAGACTTTGTTCCTTTCAAATTCGTTCAGTTCGTCTTGCATTGCTTGAACCCAATCAGAGTGATCGAGGGCAGTATTAACTGTCTTCGGTTCAACTTTTGATACGAATGAGTTAAACATACAAAACTCAACCTTTGAAAATAAGGATGTCTGTTTTGCCTTCAGTTGTGATCGGGTCAGAACCTTTTCAGATACATCACCAACTACTTGAGAGATAGGATGATCTCTGGTCCATTTGGTAAGAGGAGGGTAATTTGGATCAAAGGTTGGGTCTAGTTCAGCATTGATCATTTCTTCTGGCTCAGATTGGCTATCGTAATCAAGCGTCATATCATTATGCTCCCCCTCGATTGATGAGCTTTGAGAAACTTGAGGTTCAGGGGTTTCTTGTGGTGCTGAGCTTTCAGGCGTTGAAGCGCCTTCGGTAGGAGAGGCACTTTTAGTTGGAGAATCACCTTCGGTTGGAGAAGCACTTTCGGTTGCAGTGGTAGAACTTGGCTCCCCCTCGACGTTTGAGCTTGGCTCCCCCTCGACTGAAGTATTGTTGGATGGAGGGTCATCAGTAGTCGATCCTCCTTCATGCATTCTCCTTGCAGCTTCTTCGACAATCTGCTTCATGTGGTCAACTTTGTTGTCTGCTGCACCTGCTTCTGAGAGAGAAGCTTTCTCTGGTTCGTCAAAGAGCTCCAAAAATTTATCGTATAAGTTAGCGATCGAGACTGTGACTTGCCCAGTTTGAGGAAAAATTTCCCCAGCGGTGTCTTCTTTGGCCTGTAGCTTTTTGACATAGCTATCGTCAAAGGTCACATAGTATGTCTCTTCAATTCTTCTTGAACGCTTGTTTAGGACCCTGTATGCCTTGGATGTGAGAGAGTAGCCCAGAAAGATTCCCTCGTCGGCTTTGACATCGAACTTGTTGCGGTGTTCTTTAGAGTTAAAGATGAAACACCGTGAGCCGAACACGTGGAAAAATTTCACATTTGGCTTTCGGTTGTTTAGTATCTCATAAGGTGTGAGCGTGAATCGCTTGTTGAGATAAGACCTGTTCTGTGTAAAACAAGCAGCAAAAATAGCATCAGCCCAAAAATAAAGAGGTAAGGAAGCGAAACTTAGCATAGTTCGGGCAGCTTCACACAACGATCAGTTTCGTCTTTCGACTATTCCGTTCTGTTGAGGTGTGTAGGGAGCTGAGAAGTTGTGACTTATTCCCTTTTCTGCTAGAAACTCTTCAAACTCCTTGTTCTTGAATTCCAGACCATTATCGCTCCTAATGCTGCGAACGACCTTCTTGAGCTGTACTTCAATCTGCTTGATGAACATTTTCAGCTTATGAGTCGCTTCAAATTTTAGCTTTAAAAAGAACACCCATGTAAATCGTGAAAAGTCATCAACAATAACAAGAATATACTTGCTACCACCGATGCTTTCGATAGATGAAGGACCACACAAATCGATATGAAGTAATTCGAGTGGTTCAACAACTTTTGTGTTAATTACAGATGGGTGATTTTGACGACTCTGCTTCCCCATTTCGCATGCAGCACACAAATGATCTCTGTCGAACTTGAGCAATGGAAGGCCCCTAACATGACCTCCTGTGACAAGTCGGTTGATATCTTTAAAGTTGAGATGAGAGAGTCTTCGGTGCCACAACCAGCTTTCGTCAGATTGAGCTTTTGATAACAAGCATATAGCTGGGTTTCCTTTGATGGGTTTCATGTTTAGAGGAAACATTTCACCCTTTCGCTCCGAATTGAGAATCACCTTCTTTGTCTTCTTCTCAATAATTTCAGAACCTTCATCATCGAATGAGACTTTGAGCCCTGTACCTCCAACAAGCTGAGATACACTAATGAGGTTGTGTTGGAGTCCTTCCACATAAGCCACCTTCCTTATAGTAAAGTCACCATTTGTTATTATATCGTATCCCTTTATGGTGCCGAAAGAGTTATTTCCAAACTTGACATTGCCACCATTTGCAAGAGATCTATATTCCCTGAGCTCCTCTTTCCTCCCTGTCATGTGACGTGAGCAGCCACTATCGATGTACCATTCTTCGTCGAACTGCTCGTCACTTATAACCTGCAAAAATTAAGCAGATTTAGGAACCCAAAGTTTCTTGGGTCCACGTGAGCTTTTCATGGGAACAGGAACCGTTAGAGAGATGTCAACAAGATATGTTCGTTTTATAAGTGTTGTTTCATCTTTCTTTTTAATGGTAAAGACTTTTATCTTATTAGGATTGGGTGCGTTCGGTTTGGACTCTGGTTTGGATTCATTGACCTTCTGTTTGCCCTTTTGTTCAGCTGACGAATGAGATGTTTGAGAACGAATAGAATTAGCTTTAGAGCACAATGGAGATGAATTACTGGAAGTGGAAGAATTAGAAGAACTAGAAGGAGTGGGTTTGGATTGAGAAGACTTCTTGGTTGGAGACTCTAGGTGACCCTTTTGCTTTTGATCATTGGAGAGACTGACCTTAGAGTTTTGTTCTCTTTTGACTTCAGAACTGAACCTTTGCATTTGGTTGGAATCGTTCTTTGAACCGAACCTTTGCTTTCGGTTGAAGTCATTCTCAGAACCGAACCTTTGCTTTCGGTTGGTATTTTCTTGTGAACCGAACCTTGGCTTTCGGTTATTGTGACTCTCAGGCTTTTCGACAGGATTTTTTTCATACTTCAGATTCTTGTCTTGATGTGAGAAGTATGCATTCTGGGATTGCCAGAATTGCCTCCTTTCAGAGAGATTCTTTTTGTATCTTTGGTTCCTCTCACATTTCTTATTCCTCATCTGCTTTGGTTGATGATGAATATTTTCTTTCTTTTTCGGTTTTTCCTCTTCTGGTTCCTTTTGAACTGAAGGAGTTTTACTTTGAGCTGAGGGAGTAGAGGGAACGTCTTCTTTTGCCGAAATTTCATCCTCCTGAAGAATATCTTTCGTACCACTGGTGCTTAGCTCATCGAAATTATCTGGCTTATTCAAGGGTTCAGGCATGTATCTACCTTTACTCATCCAGGAGGTCCTTTCAGATAAGCCCACTGTTTCGTTTGCATTATCTATAGGAGCTGACCAGAAGTACTCATCACATCCATCAACATTGTCTTCGTTTACAATAGCTGTGAGTTCAGCCGTCTGATGTTCGGTAACTCCAGTGACCTTGTATACTTGATTAGGAATGGTTCTGACCTTTTGATACACAACTGCTTTCTCTGCTAAGATCGGGGACTTTTGTTGGGACAATCGGGCGAACTCCACTGAATTTTCAGAAATAAGATTCTTGTGGTTTTCAGGTTCGCTTTTAACAAATTCTGAGCAGTCAACCGTGTCCTCTACAGAAATTTCACTCATGTTGTCGTCTTCGTTAAGCTCAGATGCATTTTCAACATCAATTTTGTTTTCTGAGCTTACGTTGGCGTTTAAAGAGTCAAATTTTTGTATGGTTTCGGTTCTCAGTTTAAGTCTATCATTTTCATCCAAAAGATTTTTAAGCATGTCTTTGTGGTCCTTGGATTTAATGAAGGATTCAATTTTGTCCAGTCCATACAAGTAGGTCGGATTGACATCATCAGATGATATCACACTCTCACAATTATAGGCTTCAGCATCGATTTCATCCTCCTTAAACTCAAGGAAGGGCAAAATCATGCGATGGATCTTTTGGCCTATTTCACAGTCCAAGTGAAGTTGAGTAATATTAGAATATAGACGTTTTGCAATTAAACAAAAAACATTTCGCTGTTTTAACAACTTCAAATTTTCTATTTGTAAATAAATGTTTTCGTCTTTTATTTTAACTAATTCAGACTCCTTCAACTCGATCCACATACGCCGCTCCTCACTCTTCGAAGACACCCTGCTTAATTGATCAGTTAGGTTAGAATTGGTGACTCGAGTTTGAGTTAAGCTACTATCTAGATGAGAAATTCTTGTATTAACGTTTTTCAGTTCTTTCTCATATGAGGATTGTGGAACTTTAGATGAAATGAAAACCGATTGTACCTTCTTTATCAGTTCATCAAGCTCATTGAACTGATGGCTGAGTGGTTTGGCCGTAAAGCACATGTCCTCCTGACCCTTCGGTCCATCGCTTCCACCATCGGTGTTGTATCCCCTTATCTGAGATACATCAGACACCATGAAGCATCTTCCTTCATTGCTTTCCTCCTTTGCCACATAAGCCTTTCCATGAGTAGGCTTCCTCACTTCATCGTCTTCTGAGTCGGTAGACCAAACTTCCGTGCTACCGAACGCGTCATCATTAACCGAACCTTGCACAATAAGAGCATTAATAGAAGGGTTAGCGGTAGACTTCTTCTTTCTCAACTCATCCAGCCTTTTCTGCAACACAGCTTCCTCATCCTTTCCATCATCCTTTTCAGCCATCTTCTTAAGGACACAATCCTTAGCATAGTGGTTTTTCCCACCACAGTAGTAACAGCTTACTCCGGAATCGCCATCCACCTTCGGTTCCTTCTTGGGCTCCTCAACCTTCGGTTCATTGTTCACCTTTTCTGAACTGTAACTCCCCTGCCAGTTTCGGTTTTTATTGCTGGGGAATCTCTTCTTTATGAACCTCTTGGGATTGGATACCATCATAGCATAATCCTCAGACGTGAGGTCATACTCCTCCAAGTTGAGGTCTTCATCCTCCATCACAGCTTTACTTTTTGATAGGAGGGCCAACGAACCAAGGCTTGAGACAACGTTCTTCTCCTGCAGCACAATCTTCTCTTGGGATTTGAGAATACCTACCAGTTTCGCCAAAGAGTATGATTTAAAATGCTCATGGGCTTTGACTGTAGACACCACTGCTCTCCATTCAGACCTCAGACCATTTAAGAATGTAACCTTCTGCTCGATAAGCTTCATTTCGATGTCATGTTTGATCATCTTACTGAGAAGATGATTGAAGCGATCGAACGTCTGGGTCACAGTTTCTTCGGCTCCTTGCCTGAATTCTCCAAACTCAGATAAGAGCAAGGTTTGGATAGAATGTTCAAGATCCTCGTCTGTAGAATACAGTTCGCGAAGTCTATCCCAAACTTCCTTTGCCGTCGTGCATGAGCTGACCAACCTGAAGGTGTCGGACTGAAGGGCGAATCTGATCAACCTTAACGCCTTGATATTGCACTGGAATTTGTCCTTTTCATCTTGTGCAATATCCTTCACATCCTTTAGCAGATCATTGTACTCCTTTTGTGTCTTAATAGTCCTGGATGTTGTAGAGTGAGAAAACGGTCCATTAATGATGGCTTCCCATATGAGGTACCCATTATCCTCAGATCCAATCACGTAGTCTTCGAAGTGATGCGCCCATACTTCATAGTCATGGGTGTATAGAATTGGAATCTTCGTGGTTGACCCGATGCTGTTAGAAATATTGATTGGATTTGATTGCGACTCGTCCATTATAATCGTAAAAACATGTTCAAAGATCAGACTTGTAATAAAGCAGATTAGGGCAAAACAATAAATATCAAGATACGTCAATAATGAGATGACAGCTCAATAAATATCGGTAGTTGCGGAAAAACCCTAATTGAAACCTTTTCACAGAAAAGATGTGTATTGATTACACAGCCTCCTGCTCTGATACCAATTGTTGAGATTTAAAAAACCTTTAAACTATGAAGATCGATTAGATCTTGAACAAGTAAGTAAATATAAAACTGTAAGAACACGAAAATAAGAACGAGACAAGAGTGAATCAAACGTGTCGAATGATTAAACAAAATCCTCAGAAGAGCTCGATTAAGAACATCGACTGTAGAGGATTGGTAGGTTACAAGAACGATTAAAGAAACCTGTAAATGCTATCGTTATGCTCTAGATGAATCGCTAAAATCGTTAACCTAATATGCATGCAAGCATATACTTTTATATTAAACATAATGGGCTCATGGTTGGACAGGGCCAAACCGGAGTACAAAATAAATAAACTATCGAGCCCAACGACGCAACACTTTAAAATAATCTTCAGCCCAACAGATCCAATAAACCCCCACCCCTTTCACAAGTACCAGTGAAGGGTGACTTGGTCATCTTTCCAAGTAAAAAAGACTCGCACATGTCATCGTCCCTAAGGTCGAATGACTCTAACACTCCATCTTTTTGGAGTTAGGCTATGCGCTTCTTGTTGACATGTCCAAGATGACAATGCCATAAGCATGCTTTGTCCAAACTGTTGGAAGAATTGATATGCAACACATCATTTCCTAAGTTGTCTACAACCATCATAGTTTCATATACTCCATCACAAGGAAATGCTTCAAAATAGAAAGTACCATTCAAGAAAGCATTAATAGAACCAATTTCATTATTAAAAGAAAATCTAAAACCTTGTCTATACAAACTATGAAAAGAAATAATGTTTCTCTCCATTTCTGACGAGTAGCAACAATCATTCAAATCTAAACCTAACCCAATATTAAGCACTAAAGAGTAAACTCCAATCTTGGTGACAAGAGAAACTTTCCTATTCCCCATGATCAGGTTCATCTTCCCATGCTCCACATCCATACTTGTTCTTAGACCTTGCAAATCAGAAAAAATGTGAAAGCCACATCCTGTATCAAGGACCCAAGAAATAACATGTGATGAGTTGTTAGATTGAATAATATAAATACCTACGAAGGATGGCTTTATCTTCCCATCCTTGATGTCCTGTAGTTACTTCGGGCAACTTCGTTTCCAATGCCCTTTGTTGTGACAGTAGAAACACTCTGGTTCTTTTGGGTTGGAAGAGGGGGTAGCAGAACCAAGTTTGGTCCCACTAGAAGAGGATCCATCATGGGGTTTGCCCTTGTGGCTCTTACAAGGAGCCTTCCTCTTTTTCCTTTCCCTTGCCCAATTGCCAAGATAGGAGTTGTAGTAGTAGGAGTAGATGCAATATATTTGCCTTTCAGACTACTCTCAGTAGTGCTTAGCAGGCCTTGAAGCTTGCTCAGAGTGACATCCTCCTTGTTCATACGAAACTGGTGGTAACAAGGAGGCAACGAGTGAAGAATGATATCTATGGCCAGCTCCTCATCGAAATTGACATTCAAATTCAGCAAGCGGTCCATGAATCTCTACATTTTATGCAAGTGGGCCGTGATATACTCTCCATCCTTCATTTTTGGTAGTGATCATCGAGGCGATGATCTCATACCTCTCCTGCCTGGCAATTTGATGGTACCTTTCCATCAAATCTTGGTGCATATCGTAGGGATAGTAGTCCTCGTAGTTCTTTTGGAGTTCAGCAGTCATTGTTGTGAGCATGATGCAATGAACCTTCGTAGCATCTCCCTCATGAGTTTCGTACGTAAAAATTTCTGCAGGAGTTGCAGTGTTCATGTTGACCTCCTTTAGCTCCTTGTCGAGAACATACTCTTTGTCCTCGTAGTGGGTGCCCATGCGAATGTTGCAGATCCAATCAGTGAAATTGGTCCCATCAAATATCACCCTCCCACACAAGTTCATGAGTGACAATAATCCAGAAGGGGTTGAGCCAGAAGCGTTGTTGTTTTGAGTAGACATCTGAAATAGAAAAGGAACAAAGTTTAGATTAGACAATGATGCCCAATTAAACACCCAAATGAGAAATTAGGGCTAGGACCCAACATAATTATTTACAATTCAGAAGAGGGATGCCGTAATCTAATTGAAAACAATATGAACATAGGTAAATGACGATTTACCAATTTCCACCATGAAAAACGAAAAGGATTTAATTTTTAAATGAATTGAAATTCCTAGATTATTTTGAGATTCATTGAACTTTTCAATGACATGTTTAAATCTCGATTATGTCCTTCAAGTTTGTGACTGGGATACCAAGGATCACAAACAAGGTGTGAATAACCATGCAAATGTACTTGGTACTCTCGATGTCATTTACCACCTAATCAATGTGCCGGTTAGCCACACACACTCCATTGATCTATGATAAACATCAAGTTACCCTTTTCCACCTTTGCTAGTCCCAAATTAGTGTGTCGGTTAACCACACACGCTCCACTAACGACTTGGCATGGTGCAAAGTGTAATTTCATGGAATAACATACATTTTTACGTTTTCCTAATGTAACTAAGATTCGGAATTTATAAAAACATTTAGTTACTTTATAAAATCATTATACTTATTAATGAGGAACTGGTTGCCCTATCCTACCCGTTCGGCTAACAACCTTCCACCAATCAAGGAAGCGGTGGGTGAGAGTGGACACCCATTAAAATGCCATTTTATAGACAGCAACCTTATACCCCCTTATAGATCGACTTTGTGAATAAGGCCTACTAACGGTAAGACTAGCTTTATCTTATATGTATATATATATATATATATATATATATATATATATATATATATATATTAATCTTTTAATATTATAATAGTATAAGTGTTGAATTTTAACTTTTAAAACTCTAGGGTTTAGAATTTAACTATTTCAAAATTAAAACTTTTAATCAAAAACTTAAATTCCAAAACGTGTGGGCAAGTTTTGAAACTTTTCAAATCATCTTTTATATCAAATTTGAAAAATAATTAATTAATAATATTATTAATTTTATCACATTTTGACCTAATCTTTTTCATGACAAGATAATTCAAATCAAAATACAAATAATCAATCTTTATCATATAAAATAAGTAATTATCTTATTTATGACAATTATCTTTGAATTGCATTCAGATAATCAATACTTTATTGTAAAATTCGGATTTTATCAGTTAAAAACATTTTTGGTAATTATCCTAATTCAATTTCAGTCAAAAACCTGAAAATCAGCCACCAGATGACCCGAATCGCCGAGTCACTAGTTAGACTCGTCGAGTTCATCTGGTGACTCGACGAGTTCATCAGTTAGAGGCTCAATTTTTCTATTTTCAAGCTTTGAACAAATTAACAATGCATGAAATACAAAAGAAAAACGATCTAGGCTCTGATACCACTGTTGGATTATGAGCATTACATCAATCCTATGGTGCACATGCAAACCCAAATGCTTGGATCTAGTTTGTTTAATTGTACATGCAATAATTGTCCAAGACTTACAAACCCTAATCTAGCATACAATAAAAATCGAAATCTACATCTATTGAAGAGTTAATATATTATCTTTGATTGTAGCTTGATGATCTTAAGCTTTTGAGAACTTTAGCACCTCAATTGTGATGCCTCTAGTAGATCACAAACACCAACGCAATTGCAGAATGCAAGAGAGAGAGAGAGAGAGAGAGAGAGAGAGAGAGGGAGGAGGCTCAAAGTCGGCTCTAGTAATCCTTCTAGGGTTGTGGTAGCCGAAATTGGGAAGCCTAGGGGTTCTATGTATAGGTGAGGAATTAGGGTTTTAGTCAAAAACCTAATCTGGTTGCTTAGGCTCTAAGCATCCCACTAGATCCTTCTAGAACCTAGACTGTAGGGTCCATTATGTGTTGCATCTTGGGCTCGGTCCATAGTCTTATTTTGTGTACTGATTGGGCCTGTCCATCTGTGATTTTATTATTAGGGTTTAGTATTTATAGATGCTTGCATGCATCTTTGTACGTAAGATTTAGGAGTCGATCATTCATAGCGAAAACCTTTTATCGATTGTAACCCTAAAAAGCCTCTAAAGCGGAAGTTCTTTGTCGAGCTCTGCTAAGGCGTGAATCTATTGAATCATTCAGCTTATTTTGATTCATTCTCTTGTTTGATATTTCTGTTTGTATTATTCTGATTAACCTTTGTAAGATCTAAAAGATCAGAGAGTTTTTCAACTCATCAATTGGTATAAAAGCAGGAGACTGTGTAATTCATACACATCTCTTCTGTGAAAGACGTGATTAGGGTTCATTCCACATTCATTGATATTTATTGAGCTGTCACTCCATAATTGACGTATCTCATTAATTATTCATCTTGCCCTAATATTACGTATTACAGAGTCTGATCTTATTACAGGTTAAACGATCAAGCATGGACGATTCTCAATCCAATCCCCTCAACATCTCTAACAACATCGGATCAACAACCAAGATTCCAATCCTCTACACTCAAGACTATGAAGTGTGGACGCACCACCTTGAAGATTACGTTATTGGATCGGAAGATAATGGGTATCTGATATGGGAAGCTATCACTGCTGGCCCCTTCGCTCACTCTAGCACTTCAAGAATCATTAAAACTCAAAAGGAGTATAATGATCTATTAAAAGATGGGAAGGACGTCGCTCAAGACGAAAAGGAGAAGTTTCAATGCAAAATTAAGGCATGGAGACTAATTCGATTTGCTCTTCAATCCGATACATTTCAATTAGTAAGTTCTTGTGGTATAGCAAAGGAAATCTAGGATCGGCTGTGAGAGCCGTACTCCACAGATGAAGATCTGGAGCACGCAATTCAGACCCTACTTCTCTCTGAATTTGGAGAGTTCAAGCATATGCCAGAGGAGGTTGTTACACAAACATTTGATCGGTTCAATCATCTTCTCTGCAAGATGATCAAACATGACATTGAAAGAAATCTCATCAAACAGAAGGTCACTTTTTTAAATGGCCTAAGACCCGAATGGAGGGCGGTTGTGTCGACGGTTAAAGCGCATGAGCAGTTCAAG